>NC_091540.1:67771111-68073518 GCF_042242935.1 Bactrocera oleae | reverse complement strand
AGCTGCGGTGTCTTATGGAAATGGTGGCTCTGTAAGAGCAACCAGTCATGTGCATGCGATAGAGTAAGTTGTCTTACTTATTGGTTGCGCTGAAAGCAAAGATTGCAGTGTTTAACTATTGATTGTTCAATATAGCGTGAAATTCTATTAATTAGTAAGGTTGCTTCAGAGTAGCCTGGCAATTTGTTGTGGCTCTTAATCCTCCTTTTGGGACAGAATATTTTTTAAATATATTCTAGTGACCAAAAATTTAAATTTGTTATTTGAAAAGACAATAAAAATAAGAAAAAATCTTAACTTTGCGTAAACTGAAGCTATCTTTCACAGGTGCATTTCTGATAGCATAGAAGGGCAGCTATATGCTACAGTGGTCCGATCTGAACAATATGTTCGGAGATCGTAGCGTTGCTTTGGCTAAAATCTTTGCCAAATTTCGTACATTTCTTGACAAAACTTGATTTTGATCTTTCAGTTTGTTTGGGAGCTATATGTTATAGTTATCCAATATCAGCAGTTCCGACAAATGAGCAACGTTTTGGAGAGAAGAAGACGTGTGCAAAACTTCAGAACCAAATCTCAAAAACTGAAAAATAGTTCGAATATATACAGACGAACATGGCTAATTCGACTCAGTTCGTCACGTTAATTATTTATATATATTTTTCAGGGTACCCGACGTTTCCTTCTGGGTGTTACGCACTTCGTGCTTAAAATTCTAAAAATTCTTAAATATTCTAAAATCCAAAAGAGGAACAAATTTGCTTTCTAATTTACAAATTGTTTTCATATCAGCACAGATTTTTTTTATAAATTCCTAAATCACTTTTGCGCATTACAAGCCTCTTTTTCTATGTAAGCTTGCACCTAAGGAAAAGCTAAAAATATAATTTAAATGAATTCAATTCTTATTAGGCAATGCAGTTTGCAACAGCAATAAAAATTGTTGACAATATATCAACGAGATGTGTTAATGAAAACAAACGTGCACATTAAATCATTGCATAGTTACAGGCGTGCAAACAACGACAAGCCAGTTAACCAACTGGTTGACCGTTAGAACAGCTTCTGTTAATTTCATTCTTGTTGCCTTTGTTGTAGCGCTACATACAGTGCATTTAAAATGCAATAACTGGATTAGATGCGCTCATTCCTAACCAAAATGCGCTCAACCACATACACGCACACACCTGTGTGTAGATGCAACCTGTCAGGTGTGCTTGCGGAGCTTCATCCTTAACTAACACAAAGTCTATTATTGCGCTCATATCTTGTGCTTATGTTTGTTGTTGTTGTTGTTGTTATTCACTCTGTTATTTATAGAGTTTTTAACACAATCACATTGGCGTTGACATTGGTCCGGCAACTGGTGGGCGGCAATAGCCGCCGGCAGGCAACTGTTGCTGTTGGTGTCAATGGCTGTATGAACTCCAGTATATATGTATATATCTCACCTGTGTTCATTTCTAGCGTGAGTATATGTTCATTTGTCTCTAGTTTACTGTTAGTTTGTCGCGTGGCATTGCACTTATCTCAGTTTATTAAAAATTCATTCATTCTGTGTTTGCAGCGCAATCTGATAAATATTTACATACATACATACACACATACAGAGAAATAAATGGAATTGTATTTATATTTATAACAGTTCGCTGAAAATGTTTTATTGTTTTACATTTTTTTTGTAGTGTAAATTTATTTAAATCTAATTGTATTAACTAGCTTTGTTTTGATTTGATAATAGGAATAAACCTGCATATCAAACTGAGGTTAGAAACGAATATTTCTTTCTTCGCAGTAAAATGCGTTAAAATTGGTGGAGGCAATGCTAGTTATCAAGCCGAAGTTTATTTATATTTTGAGTTTAAAGGCGATTACCAGTGATACCTTTTTTTTGGGGAAGAGTCTTACGTTAAAAATTTTTTAGTCTTGTGGTGAACTTAGAATATCGTTGCTCTTAGTTACGATATATTTTGGATGAGTTTTAAGTCGGCATCAGAACTTAGCCGAGACATGCACCAATGCTCATTAAAAATTTTAACTCAAATTACTTTTATATGCTATTAGATCACAAAATTGGATAAGAGTTTTGAGTATGAAATAAAAATTATAGTGTTTTAAAAAGCAAATAACTGCGCGAATATAGTTATAGACCCAATATATCTCTCACATTTATAATCTTTGCAAAATAGGTTATGGAAGACACACTATTTTGGGGTCATCAGCTAAACGGCTTTTTAGAACTTTTATACTTTGAACTTGAGTAGCGCGATTTCGTGCGTGGAGTATGAAATTCTTCTAATGCCGTACCGAAATTTCTTCAGCTAACAATTTTCTGATTCAAGTGATCCCTAAATTTTGCTGAAACTCATCTCTTTGTCCACAAATGTAGTTATTTGTAACAATTTCCAGTTTATTTATCACGTTGTAAAAGTACTTGGGTCTTCTTAATAGCCCAATAATTCTCTTCGGATATATAAAACTCTAGCAAGGTAATAAATATTTATATTAGCTATACGGTACTGATACGATGCATTTTGTATCTTCTTTTTCAACGAAATTAAAAAGAAGAGAATTCAGCTCTAATAAATATATTTTTCAATTTCAGTGCCCTCTGTTGAACAGATTTATATGCCCACCATAAAATATCTACTGGTTAGCAATTTGGTTAGCAATTTAGATACACTTTACTATTGAATATATAATAGAAGTGCTTTTAGATGCATTAAATAAATCAATTTTTCCACACACTTTAAACAACTTCACCTAATTTACTTTTTGTGTATAAAGTGTAAATTTACTAAAATAGATTTCCATTAAACATGTAATCAATACAAAATCAAACAAGACATCCCTAAACGCCTTTTTAAGCTAAGCGAGAAAGCTTTTAAGCTTAATATTAAAAAAAAAACAACAATAGCAATAACTTGTTGCATTTGAATGATTTATATGATAATTCTGATTAATATTAAATGCACACACTTATAAACAATTGCATTAGCATATGACACTCCCCTCGCGTCAAAATCAAAAAAAAAAAAACGTCAATCAGTGTGTAACAGTTTAAAGCCCAGTGAGACTATCAATCAAAATCGCTGTGATGCTTGAACACCTGAGACAAATGTGAACGCTTGCCGCGAGAATGGGAATAAATATTATATGTGGGCAAAGATATATCTACAATACTACATCTGTACATATATGGTACGCACAGAAATGTATTTAAATACTTAAAGAAGTAACAAGCTAATATTTGTAATTGCAAAAACCAAGGACGAAAAAATCTCACTGGAAGAAATGTCTTAAATCATTTAAGAAATACTTTTTCAATTATAATAATTATTTAAGCTAATATTTAATAGAACAATTCTTTTTAAATACAACTTTATTAAATATTTTTTATCTATTTACTGTATGAAGAAAATTTCTTTACCGTCAGTTGCGCTACGTGCCTTTGTGAAAGCAATATCTCAAAGAAGTATTTTGCTGTCAACCAAATCTATTGCAGCATCCAGTTTTCCTTATGCGAACCCTTCAAGCTTTTCTTTGTTGTTTCGTAAAACTTTTTTGTTATTTTATTTGCATTGTAGTTGTTTGTTTGTGCACTTCTCTGTTTTTCTCAAAACAATTTATTTTGCAGTTTTTGGTTCTTCCTCTTATATGCTTAAAGTTTTTTCTGTATTTTCAAAATGTTTTTCTTGTATTTTCTTTTTTGTGTTTTTGCTTTGGTGTGAAATAACCAGAAGGCGAATGAACATATAAAATGTAGGTTTATATCACATGCTAGTGATATGTGTGATGCAGTGTCAATTGACACTATTTTATTATTTTTCTTCACATCTTTTAATCGGTCTTTTTGAATTTTCCTTTGAATTATTGAAAAAAGGAGTTTAAATAAATTTTTATTTTGAGTATTGATTTTTACTTTTTCGAAACGTGACGAGGGCTTCTAAATCAGAATATCACTCACCCACAAACTGTACTTCTGATTTCTTAGCTGCAGAGTATTGACCATTTGGAAGTGCAAATTTAAGTCCATTGGACCACAGGTTGTGATTAGACTTGGGGCAAAATTGTTGATTTGGATCACCGGCCGCTGTACACATTAAATACAGAACAATCGTGGCATAGAAAGATACTAAATATATTCTGCACATTCTCTTAGTAAGCAAACCAGCAATAAAAGTCATAATACAAAAAAAAAATTATTTAATCCAGTAAACGAAAGTCATGCAACAACAACAGTAATTCAAACAAAGTATTAAATAAACTTGCAACAAGAAGTATAAATGAAATAACAGTGAGAAAACAACAAAAAGGTAAATGTCATAATAGCTTTGTAATAGTAACAGCATTTATTAACTGTTATTTATGCACATTATGCACACAGCAAATGTCAAAAGAAGAAGAAAACGAAAAAATGAAATTATGCCACACTGTTGCAAGTCCCAAAGGGGAAGAACGCTAGTAAATTGTTTTTGTCTATAGGCAAGTGTACTATTTAATATTTATATATATATGACAGCGTTGACAGCGAAAAACGTCAAGTCACAAACTGCTCATCAGTCTTGTGGCGCGACAATGAGCAACGCCACTAAAGCAAATGCCGAGCTATTTATACTTACTGTGCATACAAACCTACATGCATAAAGTTATAGTTAATATATTATATATACCAGGGTGCATAAAAGTATTAGTTAATGTAAACTCAGTATTTAACGGCGCTGCATAATCTACAGCAACGCCCACCGCCAACAGTTCGTCTGTAATTATGAGTGACTACTTACAAATACATATGCAACTATAAATAGTATGTGTATGTATATGTGTGTGTGCTTACGCTTTCGTGTTGCATTTTCGCTATCTCCGTGATATTACGCGTATCACTGTCACTCTGTGGCACTCGGCGTGGCAGGAAGTGCGAAGCGCCCGCTGGCGTTTCTGGAACAACGCGCTAACTACCTCATTTTGTGGCCGCGTCAGAGGAGCCGTTGCGGGATGGGAGTTGTTATAAAATAGTACAACAACAAAAAATATAAATGTAACATTGCATTGTGTCCTTTGACGGTGTAAATGCTACAGCGTTGTTGTAGTTGTTGTTGATGATAATGCAATTTTCCGCGCTGGCTTGTGTTAAGCAATTGCATTGTTGTTGCACGGCCATTGTTAAATGTTGCACAAATTTCTTTAACGTTGTGTAGTTTACATTATGTTGTTGTTTTAGTACTAGACTTTGTTGTATTAAAGATTTTCTATGCTATGGAGTTTGTTGTTGGCTAGCAATAAAATGTTGGCATTTATTTTAAATTCTTTTAGGTAGTATTTTTTCTTCTTTTCAATTATTGTTGCAACTCGGTACTTTGCAACCGACAGAGCGTTATGGCAAAAATAAGTGACAATTTCCAAAGTTTAGTTCAGAGTTTTTTATTTAAGACATAAACTTTAATGAAAATGAAGTCGATGGTTTGGAAAAAAAAAATTAGTAAAACGTTAAAGTCATCTTTCACTCACTAACTATAAGTTCAAGACTAGTTAAGGAATGCCTTAACTCGTTATAAATGGCATCAAGTCACTTTTTGATAAGGCTAGTTGGGGTGCCAGGCCACAGCGGAATCGCAAGTAATTGCAAACCTTCCGAGTTGGCAGGAAAAGGCACCGTAGCTCCACTATTAGTAAAATGGGAACGGGTCGAAACTCCGCTCTCTTCGTGCTTTCTAAGAGAGCTGGACTTTGTGGGAGCTTAACCAAGAGATCTAATGTGCTGTTCACCCTCAGTAAGGCTAAAAAACCTAACAAGATTTGTACTGGCCGACTTCTAAGATCTGATTACATGAGTTATATTTTAGGGCTTCGCAATGGAATGTAGTTCAAATTCGATATCCATCTTGAGGAACAGCCATTGAACTTAACCTAAGCTAACGTGATCTGAAGCAATCTTTTCAATATATAGCCCTAGTAGTATTTACGTGCTTATTTGATAGTAATTAAGATAAAGCCAAGAAGCTCCATCAGAATTTTTTCCTCGTAAGAAACTTTTACCGAGCTAGCCGAACATTATGAAGGTTTTTTGAGGAGCTTCTGGCTACGAACTGAGGAAGCGCAAATGTGAAAAAGTATATGATATGATGTTGAAATAAGATTTTCCAGTGTGACTTAATTTGAACTCAACAGATGTATATAGAACTCTAAAGCTTTTCAAGTATATTATAAAAACTGATAAAGAGCAAAAGATTTCGTTGAGGGTTATTGTAAACCGCGAGAGAGAAGCAACTTGATAAGATCTTCAGTAAACTATTTCTTTGATATCGCTGATAGTTATAGATATAAAAGACAAAATATAAATGGAATCAGCTCAGGTTTCAATTCATATAGTAATGTGTTAGGCCTCTTAGAAGCCTACACAATTATTGTAGTTGAGAGATTTAATTCTAGGCAAAGTTTCACTAGATTTCAAAATCTAACTAAGGTTGTAAACTACTTGTTAAAAGCAAATAACTGCTGGAGATTATGGAATAACTTTTACTCCGAGGAATTAGACTTTAATGGAAATATGAAAAAAAATTCTTTCCTTTACACTTCGAAACATGTTCATGCTACTATTTAGATAAATATATATATACAAATGTACATATATATAAATACATACATATACAATATATCTACATATCTCAGTTGCAAGTAGTAGCAGTGACGTTCACAACAGCGAAGGCCGCATAGTTTATGCCAATCAAGAACTTTTGCTTGTACTGCAATAGCCATGGGCAGTAGCAGCAACAGCAAAAGCAACACAAAGTGTTACATAGATATGAGCCTTGTTGTTGTTGCTCCTGCTGCTTTTGGCATTAAATTGAAAGGCAAAAAAGCAAATTGCAGCAGCGGGAGACGGCGAACGGACACACTTGCTGAAATTAGTTTTGCCGCGCCACTGATTGGAAGGAGTAAGAAAGCTTTAATCCGCTTCGCCACCTTCACGCAATTGTCTATTTTATTTTCCACCTTCACCGCCACAACCTTAAACTTCCACTAAACAATAGGAAATGGTGAGCGGTGCAAATGAAAATCATTGCTGTCAGCGTCGGCACAATGGAAGCAGGGGAGATCATGAATTGAAGAAAAACTACTGACGCTGGCCAAGTCCTTATAACGGTCACCTGCAGGTGCAAAACCGCATGTGATGTCCTTTCGTGATGTGTCAGGATTTTTCTACGCTTTTTCTTGCCACTAACTATCATTTCCACTATGGCCGATTGTCCTCGGTCGCGTGGTGTAGCGCTACTTTTATTACAAATTGGTTTCCAGTAGTTTTCACATGTGTCACGTTCAAATTACTGCATATAACACGCAAAGCGTAGAGTGAAATTAACAAAGTGAAAATAACAAATAAAAAGTGGAATGGTTATGTAAAAAAAACAGAAAACGGGAATATATACTTGTGGTTAAATTGAAGGACATGCACACAATAGTTGGTGGCGCTGTAAAAAAAAAAATGAAAACGAAAGTGTTTTCACACTCATTTTATACAATACTATATTTACATATGTAAGAATATACATACAATGAATAGGTATCTTGACTATACATTTGAAATAACCAAGTACACCACGGAGCCAAAGTTTTTGGTTTTAACTCACAAGAACTAATCTGGTGCGTTAAAGTCGGAACTTTTTATAGTAAAAAATTACTCGGTTGGGGTACGAGTTATACAAGTATATCAAGATCAAGGGCTTACTTCATTGTGATTTAAGTTACCTAATTCGATTTTTCTTACCATTATCTAAGGTTTAGTAAGAAAAAATCCTTTATTTTTTCAATAAATGTTATATTATGCTATATGATGTTAGAAAGATATCGTACTAAAAAATCTCTAAAAATTCTTTTGTAGGTTTGTGATTGCTTAACTTAGTATTAATTGAGCACGCATTAAAAATATTTTAAACTTTTTCTTCGTCAAGGGCGAAAATTCAAGCCAAGTGGCTGAAAATTTGATATAGTATTTATGGTTCTGATATTGTAACATCCAATCACGCGCAAGTTCGATTAGATCGATGTGTAATGGAAATCGTCGAGTATAAGCACTGTTAAACATTTGAAAATCACTCAAAACCATTCAAATAAGGTGAGATGAGAGAAACCTCATGGATTGGATTTCCATCTGCGAATCACTGCTTAATTCGTGAAAGGTTAGTGGTGATGAAAAGTGGGTCACTTACAACAAAGTGAGCCGAAAATGGTTGTGGCCGAATCGCGGTCAGTCGGCGCAAACGGTGGCCGAGCCGGGATTCACGGGCAGGAAGGTTTTGTTATGTATTTAGTGGGATTAACAGGGAATCATCTATTATGAGCTACTTCCTTTCGGTCTAACGTATAACTCGAACTTGAACCGGAATTGGACCATCTGAAGGAGGGAAAAGAAGAATTGTGTTCCATCAGAACAACGTCAGACCAGATACGCCAGTAGCTCTGACAGCTTTGTTGGGAGTTTCTTATGCATGCATCTTATAGTCCGAACCTGCCACCAACTAAATACTACCTGCTCAAGCCGAATGGTTTTGCTGGTGTACAATTCGCCTCAAGAGAAGCTTGTGAAAATCGACTGTCCCAGTTTTTTGTCAATAAGAAAGACAGTTTCTAATAGCGTGGTGTTATGAAATTTCCTTCAAAATGGCAACAAGTTCTCGAACAATGAAACTTTAGGTGTAATACTAAAATGGATGGATTTGTTTTTACTATACCGTTTATTAGCAGTCTTCAATTCGTCAGTGGCCTTGGTGAATAACGAATCGAACTAACTGCTGGTAAAAATGCTGGTGTCTAATATATAATAAAATTTTGTTAGTCATTTGTGTTTTAAGAGATATTGGCTGCAGTTTTTCAAAAAAATTTTAATATTCCAGTTGCAATACTAATTAATCTAATTGAATTTCGAAAAATTAACCAAGTTTATGGCGTTGTATGTATGCATGTATTTACTTAATTTAGCAAGTATTCTTTTGCGAACCGTTGTTAAGAGAACCCAGCTGTTGTTCTATAAATCCAATTGGTTTATAGAGCTTATGTTTACTGGTTCGTATGCCATAACTGTTCGCTTATATGATTATATACCTTCTTCCTTTCTAATTTTGCACTCTCTTAAGGTGCGTTCTTTTATTTTGTTGTTGTTTGTACGAATAAGTAGTGAATAGTTGCGTTTTCACCTTTAATTTTCTCTTTTTCAATTTCTTTATTATTATTATTATATATTTTTTGCTTTTCCTGCTGTGTCCTTTTTAACTGATATCATGCTATTTTTCGAGGGTGCATATAAATAACGTTATACCTATGTGTTAGTTTTCATGCAACATACGGGTATATGTGCATACAATGACTCCTGATATTTTACGCTTGAACTTTTGTCTCCGCTTGACGCGCACACAAATAAATTACCCAAGCTCTTGTTACACGTGTATCTGTTTGTAAAGGTGTGCTTATAAATGCTTAGAAGGCGAAATAAGGTGACATCACTTGACATGAAAATTTACCGCAATTTCCACGTGTATGAAAATGCCAATTTTTTTGCTTGTGTATGAAAATGAAAGCGAAAATTGACAAAAGTCATTGATTTAATTAAATGTATGTTCCTGGAGAGCTAAGTAATTTTCTTATATTATATTTGAAATGGTATTTAATTTTTGCATATATTTTCAATCAAACACTCAGTCCGTTTAATTGAATCTTATAGCAGCTATACTGAGTAATATCCAAAGTGATTTTATAACCTCCCTTTTATAAGTGAATGAGCCATATGGGAGCCATGGTTGTCTAAATAGTATGATTGAGAATTAGTCAAATCTTTGCATCTTGATATTTTATGTGATTGGCGCTGAGGGCTTAAACCCCTCTTTGAATAATTTAATAGTTTTATAAGAAACCTTCGTGTGGAGTAAAACTGCTGAATGCCTGTCATTGCTTGCCGAGCTGTGACCTCTTTTGAGAAATAACTGTTTTACAATGCTTGTTGGAACCGAGATCGAAATCAGCTACGCAGGGTGAAAATATAACTCGAACTATCAAAGGACGGAGGCGACCTTATAGGATATTCTAAACTAGGGGCATTTTTTAAACAGAAAGTATTCATATAAATATATGTGCCTTAATAGTAACTCAGAAGGATCTTCTACTTCTATCTCTGGTAGTTAAGTGGACAATTAGTCATATATAGTCCATTTATGCGCTTATTTTATCATAAAACGTTGTTGGTTTGAAGTTTTCTGGTTTGGTAGGAGAATCACCTCAATAGCATTAGACTGACAATGAGTCGGAGCTTGGTTTTCCTGTTACGGTGTAGCACTTAATAACAGGGTCTCCCATAGTGTTGGCATCAAAGAGCTAGCAGAGGATCTCCACTTGGTTAATGTTTTGGGTATAAAGCATGTCAATGTTAGACTAATATCAATAGACCTGAACCTTTTGCAAAACCGATGTCGAGTAGGGAACGCAAAAGAAAAGCTTAACAACGTGGCTGAGCGTTTTATATATGTATATCAAATTCATCATTACTTCTGTCGAGACCTGAGCTTATGAATATGACGCCACCACTGTCCAAAAATGTAGCGAATGGTGCTAGAAAATTTGGTGGAAACTAAGAAACCAAAATTCGCTGAAGTCACTGACAAGTGCTCAGAAGTCTATTTTTTTTTGTCAGTAAGGGTCAAATTTGCTCAGATGATATATCCGTTCTTAGGTTTTGAGAACATGAATTAAAAAGCGTAGGGCTAAAAGTTTAATTTTCAAACTATGTAAGGAATATAACATTATCAACTTTATCACTTATCACATTTAAAAATATTTTCGACTCTCCTGATTAAATTTCAAATTAGCGTCGCAGTAGACGTCAAGGATTAATACTGTTGAACAAAGAAACTCAAATTTATATATATAAACTATATCTCCAACTTTGATTTATAAATACAGACACCATAACTGTTATATATGTATATTACATATATATAACCACACACCCACTAACTTGAAATGACGAACATTGCCTCAAAGCAGATTATGCACGTCACGTCCAGTCGGCACTTCGTTTGCAACTTACATTTCCACTCCCTTTTTTAGCGACATTGTTCATTTGCACTTTGCTTTAAAGCTTTTTTTTGCGTTCCTTCTCCTACACTTACTAATATTCTGTGCCCCCAAATGCCCGATATTTTAAGAATTATGAATGCCACGTGACTTTCCACGCAACATGATTTGTAAATAACACGAACACATATCCACCCACTCGTCCCAGCCCCCAAAGCCTTGCCCCGAAATGATCTCACGCATTTGCTGTCCAACTGTGTGCGACACTTTTGGCTTAATCCACCCGTATTTGGACGGCAACTACTAACAACTGACCGGTGACCGTGTTGGCCTTGGCTGTGGAATGCCAGACGTCACGCTCTCGCGCTCAATCGGGCGTGTGCAAATATGGCATAGTAAAATATTAGTAAAATATGCCGAAATTATTAGATTTTCGATTCGCCCGTCTCTGTTTGATTTTATATGTATGCAGTTTTTGTGCGCCTCCATTGAATTCTTTTTTCATTTTTATTTGGAGACATAATTTATGAGCCATCGCAGGCTGCGAAAATTAGGCTAAGGGGATTTAAATGCTTTAGTGCTTTTAGTGAACATAATTTGTTAAATGAATACAATGTATAAATGGCTGTAATCTTGGTAATAATAGTTTGTAGATGACGCTGCATGCGAAAAGAGAATAACTAAATAGAGGAAAGAGTTTTCTTTGAAGTTTGTAAGACACAGTGCTGAATACCAGTTATGGCAGCTACACAACATTTTGGTTAAATAATATTATGTTAACACAGAATTAATTGACTATTACCACATATCTCATGGAGCGGTATACATGGAGCAGCCGACATGGGCGCTTGGGAGGTTTATGTGAAACTAACAGTTTCTAAAAATTATCAGAATCTCACAATTGTCTATCTAGCTTTATACTTGTAGTATTTTATTATGCACTTTTAAGAAATCTTGACTATATCTGATGTATAGCTCGTATAGTTCTTTAAATCGTCAATGGATTATTCGAGTATTATAAGATTAAATCATATTAAAACTCAAAGAAGGTCAATTTTTGTCAAAGTACATATTTTTAATTGACCTTAAAACCCTATTTATTGTTCCCAGTAGCGCTTACTGTTGAGCTACTACTAGCATCTGAGCGGCTATTATTAAAGTAATAGTAGTTCCATGATGTCATCGTTTCGGATATCTACTGATTTACCGTTTTCTCGAAGGATTAATATGAAAGTGGTGTATTACAAAAAATTATGTTATATAGATCATCTCTTATGCCAAAGCAGTATAGATCACATATTCATGGAAGCAATTCACCCTCTTATTGTTCCACAAGTGGCCTCCACGTGAGTTCGTAATTATCATAACCTTATACTGCATTTACGTTATCCGTCCGTACGCTTTTAAGCCATACAAAACATAACCACAAGGAACACAAAATGTTTGAAATAGCACATGTGACATCAACGGTTTATGTCACATAAGTGGGTTATCAATTTTCATAGCGACAACAACAATGTGTGTGCGTATAACGGAAAAAATGTGATAACCAATAACCGGGAGCGCACACATTATTAAAAAATGATAGAAAGTAATGCCAATAAAGTTGAGTGCTTCGGCTGAAATGAGCAGTCGAACCAAATGAGGAATGAGGGAGTGCATAGCAGCAGCCGAGAGAAACCTCTCAGCTCGCACTAAGCAGGGCTGGCGATGAGATAATACAAGTAATCGAAGTATTTGTGTGCTAAAATGACTTTATTATGCATGCGTATGGCTTCGGCTGTAAATGCTAAGCATTATATGAAATATTTATGGAACAGTATCTAAAATATATGTATATGTCTGTATGCATATGTGTTGGTAGGGCTGTCTCGAGCTAGAGCAAACCACATTTGGTTGGTGTTAATTTATGCGAAGAATTCCACGCATTTTAACGCGAACCAACACACAAACACATATACACTTACACGCATACACACACACAAATATTTATATGTATGTATGAATATGGTATGTATAGCTGTGTGCAAGGTTGCCACGTTGCCTGTTGCAAAGTTATGCTACTTTCATGGTGTGAGTGTTCTTTTTCTACGAAAAATTACTTTTTTATGTCACACACTTACACATACTCACATACTTATTTACGTATGAAAGTGCTGGCGAAATGTTAAAGGGAAAATGTCAACGGAAATGATGATGGCACTCGCTTGATTATGTTCGGAACGTGTCAATTGAGCTATTGATCTGATGCAACAAGCTAGCTCACAACCGAGTATTGGAAAATTCACGCTCAAAATAATAACGACAAGAAGTATTGTACATAAATATTACTCTGCAAGTAAGGAGATAAGCCTGTGTTTCTTTTTTAATAGATAAGATGTTCATCGGCTAAGTGCTGACTTCAATATGTTTCTTCAGACTTTTAACAATCACTGGACTAAAAACTATTGAAATATATAAGAAAAATATTTTGTTTTACAAAACAAACCGCAGTCTGTAGACTAGGTTGCCCAGCCATTTAATACTTACTCCATATTTTTATACATATATGCTAGGGTGCTATTTTTTTCGGTCCCGTCGTGAAGTTTTGTTGAAAATACGCAAAAAAAAATCCCTGAAACTTTGAGACCTTAATATTAATTAAATTTAAGTACTGGACCAAGGCGTACTTAAGCAAGGCTTAAAGTTAGATCTTCCTGTCATTTGTTCTAAGTGTGTTGTTTAAAAGGCTCTGAGTTTATT
Organism: Bactrocera oleae; assembly: GCF_042242935.1. Lineage (NCBI taxonomy): Eukaryota > Metazoa > Arthropoda > Insecta > Diptera > Tephritidae > Bactrocera > Bactrocera oleae. Next base: position 68,059,715 of record NC_091540.1, on the reverse strand, counting down.
TTGAATATTTTTTCAATAATGGTGCCATTTTTTATCTTCATACAGACAGTATGAATTGAAGGTTATATCTCCATAAACAGTGAATATAGAAAGTTGGTCACTTAACTATTAATATATATTTTTTGTAGTCAGCCCCTTGCTAAAATGAAGACTGAAGAATGATTCAATACTTCATACTTATAGACATTTCATTTATTAAATTATTAGATTTTAGCATTTTCAATTGTTTGATTAAATTCTTTCATATACCGTCACCCTATTGCTTCTCTGGAATGTAAGAAGCGAAAAGTTCATTGCCTACAATTCGGCGCTAAGGTTTAAAGTGTTAAGTTATCATACAGGGCCAAAGGTTTTCCAACAGAAATGTTAAACATTGCTAAAAATTCTTTTTTTTGGGGAAAAATTGAAAAAAATTAATTTTCCAAGAAATTTAAAGTAGTAACCGAGCCTCAAGTGATATTTCTGACATCCATAACAAATAAAATTACTTATTTCAATGATTTGCACGAAATTGAATAGAACCGCGAAGCATGAATTGAAATAAAGAAAATGAACACCCAATGACAAGCTGCGAATCTGCATTAGAAATCTCATTGTCCTGCTCATATCCACTTGAAATGCGAATTTCTCTAATAGATTTTAATCAGCCGCGGGCTATTACAGCTGCCAGTCTAAGCATGCTGTGAACTACGGCAAATTTTCGGCTAAACTTTTGTGTAGTTGTATGCTTGTGTGAGTCCGTGTGTTGATTGTGGCACGAATGCTTTCATTCTTGTAGAAATTAAAAACGCCACAGGCGACATACGCCTGTCACAAATGCGACTTTAATTATACCGCTTATGCAGCGTGCTTGGATTTCCATACACGTCACATCTCCAGCTCTTTAGCTCTTCTTCAGCGATACTTGGCGTTGCGCGTGGACTCTCTGCACTTCAAGGCGCTCTCAAGCAAGTTTGTATCTTCTACGAAAAAAATATTTTTCCTACTTTAACGCGCTTTTTTGCCTTGATATTCCTTATTTTTACTTGTATAAAAACTCTACCATGCAAGTCATGCCACCAAAGTTGCCCGCCAGCGATGTGACACTGTTCTAGCGGTCTTGCGTGTGCGCGCCACATGACGCCAAAGGCTTGCTGCAGTGTCGTTGCTGCACTGAGGGCAAGCGCTGCAGTAAGCTGGTGAGAATGTCCCCGCTACTGAACCCACTGCCGCGGCCAAAGCTTGCGCGCAACACGCTCTAGCCGGGTCAACAGTGGTTTGTGGGTGTTTTCCGGGCGGTTCAAGTACTCCGCTGTGGTCGCTTGGTGCTGCGCTCGCTGTTCGTTGTTGTTCTGGTATTGTTTTTGTTTACATTCAGTTTGGTGTCGTTTGGTGGCGTTGCTTATTAGCGACCTCCATAATTTGCCAACCGTTTTTCCAACAATTTACTCATCTCTTCAGGGGTTTGCCGCCTAATGAGCTCTTTGCCACGCGGCTTCAGCTTCGACTTTGTGATGTCATCGTTGTTGTTGCTGGCTAGTGGAATGCAATATCAGCGTAGAGTGCCCCAGCGTGTCTCCATATGCTCTCGTATGTAATCGTTACATATCCTTGGACGGGCATATACACACATACGTACTCTTAAGCAGCTCCTTGTGGCACGTTTATGGTTGTTCTACTAAAATAAATACGAGTTTATTCTAATATTTTCAACACAAAATGCAAAAAAGATGAAATAAAAATTGTTGTTTGCTGTCATTTCACCACTTTGACACGTTTTCGCATTTTCCACATCATTTGGTTTTGGTGCTCGAAAACTTTCCGAACCCATTCTGGTTATTCTTAGTATGCCAAATACATGGAATTTAACGAGATTGTTATGCGGTTTACTTTAACTTAGAACTAGAGAACTCAACAGGAATTACAGTGACGTTTTATGTGGGCATTACGAAAATTTAAAGCATTAATTTTTTCAAGTTATCCAATGCTGCAGATGAGTTTGTCATCCCGTTTCTTCCCCGCAATATAGTAAGCGTAAACTCCATTGCCTACATTTCGGGGCCAACATAAATAGTAAGGATACAAGGCAGTGCCAAGAGTTTTCCAACAGAAATACATATTAAACATTGTCGCGCGATTATTTTGATGAGATTTTCGCAAAGAATTTTCATGTGAATACATCTTGAGACCATAAGTCACTGTCACTTGAGCTCAGTTAATAATCCGCATTAATTTCGTGAAGATTATTGTGGTATCACAAACTCTGATGTCTTTAATATCCAAACAATTTTTGATATTCTTCAAATATCCAGCTTGAAAGAGAACATTTTTCCAATCGAGTGGTTGAAACCTTTTCCAATTTTAGTCACACCTAGGTATGACTAGATTATCTTCGACCGGTCGAGGTTTCGCCAGGATGGAACAAGAAAATCAAGAACTATTTGAGCAGTTGACAATCATCGTTAGAATAACAAGATGAATGCTCTAAACTTGTCAGGCTAAAGCCCTCATTTCATCAAAAGAATTTGTTCGCAGTTACCAACAAACCCTCTTCCACTATAAAAGCCAATACTTTCCCTATATCTATCCTTCCTTTTTATTCCCAGAGTTTATATATTTAACTACAAATAACTCTAAAGTAATCATCTTTGGTTTGTCAAAGGTACGGTACAGGAAATTAACAACATTGACTGAAAAAGTTACCGGAGGTTCGGAGTCCTATATTAAGATTAACAGTACCCAGATCTTGCCTCTAAGATTCTGGTTATAGTAACTTTTTAAGTCTATTGATCATGGAAGATATCTATAAATGGTTCCATCATTAATTGATCAATTTCAGGAAATATAATTTCATGCAGTTTTTATGACAGTTAAAGAAAGAAAAAACGAGGGAACCAAAGAAGTCGATAAAAATCCTCAAAATTGTTTAAAGTTTTTGTGTGCTGATTTCTGTTACCATATCTTTTATGAGTTAAATTCGGTTCCCGAAACTGAAGTAAGACCGATAATTGAGGTTTGCAAAACTTGATGCGGTCGAAATTATGAGCTTGCAGAACTCATTAGGTCTAAGGTGGTTTTAGAATAGCTCGGCTGTATGCTGTAGTAGCCACAAAAAACTCACCTCTCTCCAACTCCAGGCTGGTCTCTGCGGCCAATCATTTGTCTGAGTGATTCTAAAAAAGCTAAAGATAAAAGTTTAACAACCGACGTGGCTATAAAAAAGACACTCTTATCATTTACTTACAAAACAAATTTATTAGCGGAAAAATGGAAAACAGCTTTTTATCGCAACACATAATGAGGTCAATAAAATGACCCGCACATTCGTAAAGACGGTGGACGGGGACAAACAATCAGCCAACCATGCGAACAGTTACTCTTAACCACAAAAATACTCGTGGCAAGAACCAAAGACAGCTGTTGAAATGAAACGAGACACTTGCTTGTCAACGACTGACCGAAGGACTAAACGCAAACGCCTTACAGACTACTTAACTTACAACAACAGCAATGTTGAAAGAATACCTATATACTATAGTCATATTGTACTATTTATGAATGTGTGACATCCTAGAGTTCTCGTTATTTGGAACCCTCCTCCGACTGACAGCCGAAATGTGCGTCGGTGGGCCAGTGTGAGGGTGGATGTTTTCAATTTTCAATTTTTTATCTGTTCGGGGAGTAATGGGAGTAATATATATGTACAACCCCAACAGCTCTCAACCGTCCGACGTTGCTACACGTGTACCAGCTATGAATTTTATTTCGCAACTTTTAAATTTGTCAGCGCTGTTATTGTTTTTGTTTCGTAGTTTGGGAGAGTTTTTCTTTTACCCCACACAGGTTTTAGGGTGGGTGATAATAATTTTTTGAGCGTGTGACGCAGACAGTCGTCGTCCTCGTTGTCGGAAGTGTCAAGTGCGGCAATAAAAATGTCAGCGCATATCTCATGGACCACATCAACACCATCAGCAACAAAAATAACAGTAATAAGAACAACAAATAGGCAAAACGACAACAACAATATCGTAAATCCAACAAGAAAAAAGTAATACAACAACAACAATAATAATAACAACCGTGATGTGAACACCATCAGCATCAGTAACACCATCAATAACAACAACATGAATGTGATTAACAACAACGCACGCCAGTACACGCAACGCAGTTGAAGTAACAGCCAGAAAGCCAACGCAATAATATTATTCAGAAATTTATTTAAAACACATGCGAATATGCGTACAGTGTGTTCGATATATGATCATGAACAAATAAAAATACCGAATTATTGTAGCACTATATTCAAAACAACGAACTTCTCCACCGTCACAAAAAGTCTTCGTATATCCACAGTGGTTCATATTGACATCTGCCACAGTGGTTTTTACCTAGCTAAGATAAATTTGTGGCAGGTGCGAAGCGTTTTGTCGACATGCTTTATTTCTATTTCCGCTAAAAGTATGAGATCCAAGTTATTTAAGCCTTCCTTCGGCAAAGGCAGGACATTCGGAAAGAAAGTACGGAAAATATTTCATCTCATGTTCTTGCAGGCAGCTTATGCGATTGGCATCCCGTAAAATTTTCAATCATAACTCCTACAACTATTGAAAGGTGAACTTTACTGAGGCCGAAGAGCTTACTAGAGTGCTTTTGTCAATGCAAATTTTCATCGATGGTTCAAGAGGGAAAAATCGGTGCTATCAAATTCTATATTTTTAATCATATTGTAATTTTAAAGCTCATAGTAATTGTGCTCCCTTTTCTGACAAAATATTTCTAGAACCCTTTGACATACCTGTAAAGCTCTACAAGATCTGAATATTTTTTTACTCAAACTGAAGAAGCGACGAAAATATTGTTAAGTTTATCAGAGTGGAACAAAACTAAGAGGCTAAAGTAAATTTAAAAATATTTTGGCGGGAGAGTTGCCAACTTTTAAAAAATACGCCATAAATTCAAATTGTTTGTAACAATATGGTATTCAAACTTAAGAGGCTTATAAATGCTTAGCAACCATTTTGAGTGCTGCCACTTGTTTTTTAATTTTATAAAAACTATGATTTAAAAGAGATTGCACTTAAAAACACGTGAAAAATTGCGCGAATGACTGTATGTCCTCCAAATAGTAAAAGAAACCTTAAATAAGTGAAACTGTCACCAAGTGCAGTTATTGTTGGCTCCATTCTGCGTTTCGTGATGAACGACTCAGACGTGGAACAGCAGACTTTATGTGTTTCGCGTCCTTAAAGTGGTTGGGTATTACTGATGAAACGCCTGCATTTGGATATGGATTAACACAAATACAACTTTATTTACATTCGACTATCTGCTTGGCATCTTTTGGTTTATAATACTGCTCTTCACTTACTCACGCTACATATCCTCTATATTTAAACTTTTATTTGTTTGTCGCTAGTTTATATATGTTCCTTTTTTCATATTTCTCGTTATGCAATTGACTATATGCTTATCAATCTATTATATTTTACTTGATTATCCGTTGGTCAGGCAAATAAAATTTCAAAAAATCAGCATTTCAATTATTTTACAAAATATTGGCTGGAAAATGTTTAAGAATATTCGTGCATTATTTTATTATTGAGGTTAAAAAATGGTAAAAAGTTAATAAAAATAAATTTAAAAGTCAATAAATATATAAATTTGTGTTTATGTTTTATTAAAATTGTAAATATTCAAAGTGCATAATTTAAATTATTTTTTATATTGTACAATATAATATTATTATTCATTGTAAAAATTAAGTTTTTTTTCATTAAAGTGGTAATTCGCTTGTTTAGTGCCTTCCATTCATTCTATCCTTCTTATACTTGTGGACAGTTGCCTGCTGGCTAAATTCCACTTCACACAAAACTTTCTAATTAGAAAAGCGCTAAACTGTACATCAAATGGATCATAATGCCCACAATTACAATGAAAAGTAATTAGCATAATTTGTTAGAAAGAAGTATACCATTACTTAGTTAAATGGATGCTTTGGGCTGATACTGATTAGACGACACTTGCGATAACAAAGTGAGATGATATTTAAATAAGCTAAAAATTACTTTAATTAATTTTAAATTGGATTAGTTAAATAAAAATATATATAAGAATAAAATTTTATTAAAATATTTAATGTTGTTATGCTAACATCTATATGGTGAGTGGGAGCAAAAATACCTAAGAAAACTGTTGAAGTTTCTCCATGAATAACCAACAAACTAAAATTAATTTCATGAGTGCTAACCACATGGATAAAGGAGCTATGGCTGCATAATTTTGAAAGTGTTTATTTGATAGTTTATAAGGCCGGCGCGTGATTTCGGTTAATGGGCTTTATGGGAGAGCTACTTGGAGAGCAGAAAGCTACAACTCGATTATCCTACAAAACACATTTTCTATATTTCTTAAATATTTCATGTTAAGTTAAGAAGTACGACACCTTTTCTGGATAATGTATAGTGTTTTAAACTGCAAAGTGATCTATTAATGCTTTCTGCGTTTTCAATTAAATTTTCTGATTCACAATTCATTTGCTACAAGCTTTCAGGCTTTTGCATTTCAAACGTTAATTTAGAATTTACTGTGGCAACCACGTAATTTTGTAATTCTTCATCTGCAGCTCATCAGGCACATGCACATATACATATTTATACAACTGGAATCAAATATTTGCTCATTGCTTTTGTTGTTTTTGCACTGCTCATTTATATCATCCTGTTGCACGCTTTTGGGCGCAAAGCGTTTCCTTCAACCTTTTATATTAGTGTGTGTGTAAGAATTGTATGTGGGTGGCTATAAAAATAATTTCTTCACTTTTAGAATTATCTGCCGTTTATTTTGCAGTGCAATTTGTTTTCGCTTTTTCTTGCTTCCATTCAACTTTTTTTTATTCACCTTCTTTTACATACTTTTCTGATTTTAGAATACCGAGTGCTTGTTGCTGCCACCTTTCGGTCAGGCAAATTGTATTTTATTCAATTTAATGCTTTTCTCATTTGCTTCCTCACTTACTTGTTGGCGCCAGCAGCCAGCTTGTTTTCTTAGTAAAATCGAAAAACGTTCGCGCGCCAAAAGGTATGCTTTACTATGTTATGCACGCCAGCGACGGGATTGGCTATTTTCACAGGTGACTCCTTTTGTTGATTTTTGCTGCAACATCAAAGCGATTGATGGCAATTCGTTGGCAGGTAATAAGAAGAGGAAGCGATAAAGGGAAGAAAGAAAGCAAGAAAATATTTAAGCGATCTCCGGCATTATTTTATTATGCAGTTTAGGCGAAATTCACATAAATTACCGAAATACTTGTGAGAATTTTTCCTACAGAAAATTATTATACCCACGCGGGTGGTCCTATTGGTAAACAGCTGCTGGCGGCAATTTCCTTTGACACATTGCCGAGCTAACTTTCAGCCCCGAAACCATTAGTAGGCAGCAGTCGTGTCGCAAGTTTGTTTGACATATAAACAAAAACAAAACAAACAAATTGTCACTTACACGCATAACGGTGAGCTGGAGTGGGCAGAGATGTGAGTGCTTTAATGCTTGGAAATGCTGCCGGCAGTCGCCTATGAGTTCAATGCAAACCTAACCTAACAAATGCGATTTAAATATATGATAATTCGTATATTTGTATATATGTGTGCGTGTCTGCTTTATTTATGTTTTTGTTTATTTGTGTTGGTATGAGCTTAATCGCTGCTTACGAGGCGTTATTGTAACAACACAAACAACACATATACACGCACAAGTAATTATCACTAGAGCACACGCGCACGCACATGCAACCACACACACACTCAGACACGATATCAATGGCATATATGCGATAACCCCCGGATATTCATGTTTACCGGCAACAATTAATACGCCATTCATTTGCCATTAATTACATTATAAGCATAAACAATATAATAATTAAATACGTACGCATACACACACACATGTATGCATAAACTACACACACACACGCATGAAATAAGCACAAAACGCGCAAAGTCAACGAAATGTGTTTATTTGAATACAATATTATATGCATATACGCATACATACATACAGACGTCTGTATTGTTGTATATTAACGGATATATTCACATATCTATAGTATTATTATGGCCTGCGGACACGTGATGGCTCGTTATCAGCGACAAAACAAATTGCAACAGGCATTTTTGATAAGGTCGAAAGGTGCTTTAACACCTGCTTACACAACCCCACATACACACAGATATTCGTGTATATGTGAGAATAAGTATATGCGCCTGTAGTTAACAGTTATATTAAGTGTAAGTGCACTTATCTCTTATGCAATGTTAAAGAGATGCCCAATTATGTATGTACATATGTGTAAATAATTTAATTTGTATGCATGTAGTTATATGAACGCATATATATATATACATATATATATATGTATTTTCTTATGCGCATTTGCAGTCAATTCTGTCAGCAAAACCCTGCTTAATGCAATTACTTAAATTAGTATCTTTAATCATTTATGAAATGGATGTTTTGCAGTTGCGCTTCAGGCAACCGAAGATGTAATTAATCAAGTACAGGCTGACAATATATACGCAATGGAAGAGAATAAGAAAATATTTGAAATGATAAATTTTAAAAAACATCAATAAACTTTTAGCTAAAAAAGAGAGATCGTCAATACAGAATGTCACAGATTCGCCTTCTAAGAGTATCAATGAACACTTCCTCAAATGTACAGACTACTGACTTCCGTGCGTACTTTACATTCTCAGCCCAGTGCAGCTTCTTTGTGAAAAAAGAACGTATGCCAAATGACGCTGTGTCCTACTATATATATCATCACTGTCACGAACTCTTATCCCATCCGTGTTGTCTTGGAGGATAAGGAGCTGAAATTGTCGAGTGGAGTCCATGTAAAATTACCACAATTTTACTCTAGATATCGAATAAGTTCAGCTTTGATTTACTACGATTGCCCACTGGATCTTAAATCACTTTTATTTCACCCTCTCTCTCTAATTTTAGAGCTCTTTACCTGGGATGAAAATGTAGTATGTGTTTAATAATATGTGTTTAATAATAAGTACTTCGTATTAAACCCATCTGAACTTCGTATTAAACTCGTTCTGAATAAACGAAGCAAGCCAGTATGCGTGACAGGCTTGAACAGCTTTATGTTTACTTCTAAAGTTTCAATGGCTAAACATATCCTTAGTCTTCGTAGTTTATTCTGTCATTACTAACTTGTTTTTTTTTGACAAACTTTAAAAACCAGTCATTAAATCATCAGTTAAATCATCTCTGTTTATCTAAGAGGTTCGCATAGTTTGGTAAAAGCCAAAATTTCTCAAAATAACTGTGACTTTAAAATTGACTGATTGGCAACCGTTATTGCAATATTTGCTAACTGAAACTTTGAGGAACATCGTTTTCTAACTGTACACTATCAAGAACCAAACCGTGTATGAAAAATGACAACTTTGACAGTAGTTTACTTGACTAAACGACTTACAGAGATAACCGACGTGTACCCTCATATATATATTATTGTTAACAAGGAATACTTGTCCTCTCTACGTACGAAGCTCTGAAGAAGCATCGTGGGAGTGATATACAAACATTTCTAAGTACAACCGTACCATAACTCCACAAAGTAGCTAATAATTGTGCAATAAGCTGTCAACAACAGCTGTTGATGTCATAAAAACCTTTTGAAGATGCGCCCAACCAGCCAACCAACTAACGATGACAACAACACCGAACTGTCGCCGCAAAACACTTAGACCAGCTTCTGAGAAATATACAAACATAAATACATCATTATAGTACACATATATACACAACATACGAACGCATTCACAATAATCGCTTTGTCCTTTGAACTGCCTGCTCAGCAGATTGTCATTTTTATAACGGTTTGCCACAACCAAAATATTGTTTGTCTCATCCACTTCGCAAAATGTTGTGTGCGTCGTCCGACTGCGTTGATAATTTGCCACAATTTACACTACATTGTTTGTTTTGGGACGCAAGTGGGTGGACCTGTGGTTGACATCAGTGATTCGGTGGCAATGAGGGCGCCTTTTTTATGTCTTCGTAAATATGGATGTACTGGATAATTGCATTGATAAAATCATTGATGAAACCGGTGAAGAAGAAGAACAAGAAAGATTGCCGCAATAAATGAGGGCAAAGTCGTGTCGAGTCGTATGATGGTAATGTTAAGATACTAATTGAATGTTAATCGTTTTATGGCTGAGCGCCCAATTGTGTGTCTGGAAATATTGCCAAGTGTCCACTGAAGTTTGGACGATTAAATGATGGCATTTTAATGTCAACAGATTGTGATAGAGAAATAAAATGAACGCAATTTGCATAGTTCAGCAAGTGAGTGGGTGTTTTCGTGTAAAATGTTGGTTATTAGGACAGTGTGAATTAGTTATTAAAAATACAAGTATTTGCTTTTGTATAGTGATATTACTCGTATAGATTGTGGTTTGTTCTACTTTCTTGTTGCGTTACTACATAACAAAACTATCTTAGATATCCTTTATTTGGTTCCGATAATATTAAAATTATTCTACCAATTTATTTAAATTAAATCTTTAAAGAGGTGGTAACCCTTCTCCAAATACTTTTAACTAGTAGAGTTTTCAGAGTTTAATTAGTTACCCATATTGTAATAATTCGCTTTTCTTATGCATTTTTTATTTAAAAAAATCAAGTGGCAATCTTTTCTGAAAACATTTTCAGTTTTAAGTGCTGTTATTATATATTATATATAATATAAAATTTGTACCCTAGAAATTTGAAACAGGTGGCAACCTTGTCATAAATTTTATTTGCTTAAAAATTTCAGCATCTTTTTAATTTTTTGACATTTAATTTTTTGTAATTGAATTGCTTGACATTTTGAAATAGGTGGCAACACTTCTTAACCATATACTCAGTTAACATAATTTTTTGTAAGATAAGTTCTTAGTAAGATACAAGATGTTGTAATAACTTTTTTCATTATCAAGTTTGTATAAAAAAAGTGGCAGCCGCTTCTCGAAAGATTTCCAACCGTAATCACTTCTCAGTACTCAGTACATTTGTTATGTAGTACAGGACTTAAACATGGCTTAGGTAAAATTTTAAATCAGGTGGCAACCATAATGATTTAATATACAAATTTTAAGAAAGGTACTCCTTTTAATTCTTTGTCCATATTGAAATCTTATTATTATCTTATTTATTTTTTGCATAAAAAATTGAACAAATGGCAACTCTTCTCAAAAATATATTTAGTCGTAAGTTTCCATAAATCTCTATAGGTTGTCACCCTGTTTATATTAAGATTCAATGTTGTATAAAATATTTCGACTTCTCTTACTATCCGTCATCGGGTTGAACAACGATTAGACAGACTCATCCTTATGAGCTGTAGACAATTCGTCAATTGTAAGGTTTATTAACTTAATCCCGACGTGAGTGCGTCATTTTACGAATTCAACTAACAAAATCAGCTGAGAAGAGTTAATACATTTCTTTTACGAGTAGTTTTCAACAGTCTATTGCCATATACTACCATGAGTATATACTTTGCAGCGCATACTTTCTCCACTCTTCGCAAAAATTTGACTTTGAAAGAGAGCTTTCACTAACAGCAAAACGTTTGGTTCCCAAAATCCAGAGCTCTTACACCAGATTCTAATACTTACGTTTAAAGCGTGTAAATAATGCAGTGGAGCAATCAAGATTTTACTGTAATTGCCTAAATAAATTTGTGTATGATTTTGATTTGAAAATTACTCTAATCACAAACAAAACCAATCTGGAACGTACGCAAATGATAAAACCACTACTTTATGTACGCCCATTTTTACACTCCTATTTATTTGCTTTTCTCCGCTTTCTTTTCTTTTTAATAAATGAAATATTCATACAAATCTCTAAAATGAATTTTAATTTCCCAAACCCAACAACAATCCTGTGGTTTATTTGCACACGGACACGATTGCGGTCGTGATACTACTTCGTGCAACGGGCACTCATATCTACAAAAGCGCATCTCATTGTTTGCGAGCTTTGAGTGAGCGGAGCGCAGTTTAGAGATTCGGCTAAGTGTGAGGTAGAGATAAAGCTAACGGCAAAAGGGGCCGGCCAGCACACTTAAGACCATACGAAGTTGGCAGAAGTTGGGGTTTTGAATTGTTGAATTGAAATTACTTTCATTTGTTTGTGGAAGACAAACGAAATGATGAGAGTGAGCAAATTGGTGGTGGTGCTGGTGATGTCCTGCCAGGCATAGATGTAAACATAAACAAGGCTATGATTGTTATGCACATGGTTGTACATGTACACGGAACTAGGCACCTGTGCGCATCTATATATGTATGTGCCATATTTGTCCGCAACCCAGATACTGCTGGGAAGTGCAGTCAATTTAAAGCTTGGGCGCACAAACGTTAACGTCATTCAACAAAATTACGATTATATGCGCTAACAAAGACAACAAAATCGTGTAAGGTAGTGCTAAACTCGTGTCAGATACTGATATAAATGTACTCGCATAAGAAATAAACATAAAGAGTATTCCACGTTTCTGGACAAAAGAAGATGGTTCAAAAGCTTCGGTTGTTGATAATATTTTTCTGGAAGTGTTTTTTTTTATAATGTTATTAGTTGGTGCCTCATCAAGAACATTTTGTGGACGGTACTAACTTATGGTTCAAAAGACTTTAGACTTACTTATGGACTTAATAGCCATGAGATTATGGTCATCGTAGTGGGCTTCTCAGACTCTTTTTTTTACAATTTCAGTTACATTTTATATTTTTTTCCGTAGCCAAAGTAATTCAATGTCTGACCTATGTGAAGCATAAGTACTGATATAAATAATTGAAATAAATTTTTTTTTGAGAAGTGATCGATGATTATGAAAGAAACTATAGTATCTAAGCACATCACCTGTAAACTCGGGTATAAAATCAACAACAACAGTAGCGACTAGATGCAGTTAGCTTTGTTTGAACTGAGGCCACCAGCGAAAATACTTACATGAGAAGCCAAAAGGACAAATAAACACAACAATAAAATGTGGCAGCAACCTACCGACAAAAGTGCCGTTACACCGACAAGTGTGTGTTTGTGTGTGTGTTCTCATACAAGATAGTATAAGCGATCATGAGTGAAAAGAAAGCAACAAGAGCTCTCTAAAACAAAAACTCACAGTTTACTGTAAAGCCCTCCTTATATGTAGATATATTTTTGTGTACATATGTATGTATACTTTAACAGATATATAAATACAAAAGCAACATATACTCGTAGAAAGCGAACAAAAAGCAAACGATTTGCGAGAAAATAAAATACAAACAAATCTTTAAATTAAAAATTAAATTTTAATCTCTATTCTACGGTCACAATGAGGAAGGCAAATGCGTATCTGCAGCGCCACAAAAGCTTCTACAATATAGTAGCAACAACAACAATAACATGAGCATTCGTTATATAAATAATGACAACAATGAAAAGCGAGAAGACACAACAACAACTCACAAGGCCGCTAAATTAAAGTGAGAGTAAGCAGGTGGTAGTCGGGCATCCTTAGGCGGCCGTGCGCCTTCATCAACCGCATTAAATAACACACAAACACATATACTTATGTACATAGGCGCTCATGTAACGCCAAAAAAATTGGTTGCTTTGCGCAAATGAAGCTTTCGTCGTCAGAGTTTCATAAAATTCATACTGGCAGCGGCTTGTTGTTGTTATTTCCATAATAAAGGAATGCGAAAATATTTACAACACCCCCCCTACGTTCTTCACCATCACTTTGCTAACTGCGAGTGGCGCCCTAGGCCAAGTGGAGTGGGCAAACACTCAACAATAACCACTCAACAGCTACTCAGCGCCTACTCAATTGGGTCTTAGAACATGCCGAGGAATTCCGGTAAGTGTCATATGTGTATGTGTGTGTAAGCATATGTGTGTGCTTTTAGGGATCGCTCATCTTTTGTATTCATAACTCCAGAGGTATTTTTGCGTGCTTGGCTTTGTTATTTCTGTATTTTCCTAATGTGTTCCTTTGAGTTTTTCCTTAGCTGACACTTGCTTTTGGTTTTGGAAGCTTTCTTTGTTGTGTCTGATAAACCATTGGATGCCTTCTAACCTGTTGTTGGCAGCTCCTATTTGGCTGATATTCGCGTTCTTGATTATTATCATTTTAACCGTTTTATTATATGCTCAAAATACGCGTAGGTTAGCTTGGGTATAGGGGCTGAACACCGTGACATAAATCAGGGAGATCTTATTTGGAACGTCCCTCAGTTTAACGTCAATCGATCTGAAATGTTGCACTTGTCCTTTCCTCACTAAGAAGCTGCTCATTTGTCGAAACGGGCGATAGCATATAGCTGCCATACGAACTGAACAATCGGAATCAGCTTGTATGGGAAACTTTTTTATTTGACATAATATCTTCACGAAATTAGATCGGAATCAAATTCTTGTAAAAAAAAATTCTTGTAACCTTTGTATTTTTTCAGGGTATTATAGCTTCAATGCAACCGAAGTTAACGTGTTTTCTTGTTACTTTATTATCTTACTGAATTACTATATTGGAAATGAACTTAGATTCTCTATCAAAGATATTTAAGGAACTTCGCTATAAAATTACGGCAGTGGTAAAGAAATATTATATATATGATAATGCCATTTATTTTCAGCAGGACAACTACTTTCCTTTCTTTAAAAGTAAAAGCAATTGAGAATTTTTCATAAATTCTATAAAATATTAGTTTAGTTTTTATCTCGCATCTGCAGATCTATATCTACTCGTGATAGTAATCATACGACTATTAGGTGTGCGACTAGACAAAATTAAGGGTTATGTATAGTATGTTAATTTTAAAGCTCCCTTAAGCTGATATTTTCAATATTCCAACAAGACGGCGCAACAAGTCACACAGCTTGTGCCACAATCGATTTATTGAAAGACACGTTTGGTGACCGCCTGATTTCAAGTTTTGGACCTGTGAATTGGCCTCCAAGATCTTGTGATTTAACACCGCTAGACTTCCTTCTGTGGGGTTAAGTAAAGTCATTGGTCTATGCGCATAAGCCAGAAAAGCTTAACCATTTGTAAGACAACATTCGCCGTGTTATTGCCGATATACGGCCACAAATGTTGGAAAAAGTCATCGAAAATTGGCCAGAAATCATATATAAAATGTAATGCCACAACATTATCTTTCGGATAAATAAAATTCATATGAATCGAATAATCCATCGTTGTTTTATTGCAATTTAAAGTTCTATACCTCTAAAAAAACACCCGATATAATCTGGAAATAAGCATAACCTCAAATTTGACAAAAATGTTGTTTTTTTTATTTAGGCACCCCATCAATATTTATAAATAAAACATGGCGAATCACTGCCACAAACACCAAAAGGTACTTAAAAGTTACATATTTCAAATAATTTAACACATTTGTGGCAATCACATGCCATGAGTGTGTCTGTGACGAGCTTTCCACCAACATGCAACTGTGTTGGTGTAAAAATAATGTGTGAAGCTGTCTCCGACACCAAACAAGCGTCACAGAGCAAAAACGCCAATGATACTTAAAAACAGTTACGCACAGTTACTCAACCAAAAGTGAAAAGTTCAACTGACAGCAACAGAAACAACAACAATGCTGATTGCAACAAAGCGTTTGGCATAAATATGCAAAAGAAGAACATATGGTAAACCAAATGAATGCGAGCAACACATACAGATGTACATATGCGCATGCATGCATAAAAATACATAACGATACATAGAAGCGCATATACATTTCATACAAACGCATGCAAATGCCATAAAATTGATGAAAAGTGTTTTAAATGGATTTCGGATGCTGCATTTGTAAACATTTCCACCAATACATGCATGTATAAATTAGTGTGTGTGTGTGTACTTAAATTAATGCGACTATACTAGCGCAGCAGACACACGCCTGCATATGCATAGCAATTGCGTTTGAGTGTTTGTAATGTCACTAGCAAACACACACACTTACACGCACCCAATTTCAGAAACATCACACACACACACACATACATATATTGCCAAACAAATTTTACCAAAAGTTGCAACTTTCACTCTGCCGCAAGACAAAAGTGGCATTGCGTGTACAATAAAAACAGACACAACAACAACAACTGCAGCATCACTTGTAACTAACAAGTGCCCAGAGATTGAATAGGCCCTCGAGTCTTTTGCAAATTTGTCTGTTTGCCTGATTGTTCTGAGCCTCGAAAACTTATTCGCTCAGCCAAAAATTAGTGCGCCACACTGGCGAGCAGCGGCAGGGTTCATAGCGTCGTTATAAAATTGTGCATATTTACTCGTCGCTATTTGTTGTTGCTGTACGCTTACGCAATATGTTTCGGTCGAATGCAGTCTTGCGGCGCTTGGTCGACTTCTTTTTGCAGCACTTGCAAGTGATGGCTTTGTGTTCCGTCTTTGTTGTTACAACAACTTTGATACTGCTGCAATTGTAAGCGTTTTTGTTGTAGTTGTTGGTGCTGTCATGTTGCAAGCAAAATTAACATATCCCCTAATGCCGGTTTAGCAATTACAATGACAAGTAGCAGGCTGGCGTGCGTAAGTGGTAAAGGAGTGGCACACATATACACTTGTAAGTTGTTGTAAATGTGTGTGTGAAAAGAAGTGCGCGTAGTGTGGTTTACATGTGTGTTTTGAGTTAAATTTAAGTGTTTTTGAAGACGATTATGGGTTGAGCCTGGCTTATCAATTTGAATATATTCAATAATTAAATCATATTTAATATTAGCATGTAATTAAATTGATATTTATGAGTATTTGTATTTGTTCAATTAAAATCTTCAACTTACTAATTACCTAGTGAATTATAAGCTGTAATATTTTGCTCTCAGCGAACACAGATTGTGCTTGTAAGGGGGAAAATCAACAAAATGCTGAGCTGTGTATGTCATATAGTACAGAATAACAGTATTATATAGTGACTCGATCTGAACTATTTTCTCGAAGATTACGCCATCGCCTTAGACCATAGCCACATTTCGTGAAGATATCTCGTCAATTTAAAAGTTACAAGAACTCGGAACCGGTCCAATCATTGCCTCATTATGCTTCTTACAGTTCACAGCCTAGTTTTTTGTTTGGAGACGGGATCTAAGAACAACAAAAAAAAAAATAATGACCAGTAGAATTAGAATATATGAATAAACAACAGAAGTTCAATAAATCTGGCAAGGTATGAAGAAAATTTGATCACGTGACGACTAAGATTGCGGCTATACTCCTTCGAATTATGCTTTCATAGGGGAAAGAAATTTCGTTGTTGAGTATTAAAGTTTCTTCTAACGATTATACATATGTATAGTATGTCTTCAACAATGCGAACAATACCTCAAAGTTTCTGCGATCGTTTCCGATTAGATTGACTTGGATCGTTA
Organism: Bactrocera oleae; assembly: GCF_042242935.1. NCBI lineage: Eukaryota > Metazoa > Arthropoda > Insecta > Diptera > Tephritidae > Bactrocera > Bactrocera oleae. The sequence goes on along the minus strand of NC_091540.1, from coordinate 68,042,276 downwards.
TCTTATGTAAAACAATGCATCTCGAGTTAGAAACATGAGTCTCTAGCATTAAGAAAGAGGACGAATATCCATTAATTGGTAACTAGAGCACTCTAAAGTGCTTGTATTTTCCAACTAACTTCGAATTACTGTGTGTACTATATTACAGATCTTATTGACTTATGTCTTGTATATTAAGTGTTTAGCTTCTTAAATGTTTTATTTGTAAATATAATAGTTAGTTTATCTCTGCCATTCAGCTTTGATATAGTTAATATTTAAGAAGTCAGTTTTAAGAGAAAATGTTTATTTAAAAGACTTATACCATGTTATCACCAAAAATTTGAAGTGATTAGATTACATTAAATCTGTTTACTAATCTAAACTGTCCTCACTGCCGTCGGAGATTTATAAACATCTGTTTTTGACTAGCCGATGGAAGCTGTGGCATTTTTTCTCGCCACAACTCTATTAGATCGGCTTCAACAGCCGCACTCTCCTTTTGTTGATGCTATTTTGTGTTCTTTTTACTTATTTACATGATATTGCTTTAATTTTAAACTTTTTACTTTATTTGTTGGTTTAATTTTTTTCACTCTGACAGTTTGTAATGTCTTAATCAGCTGTGATAATGTGATAAATTTCCCTACTGACAAAGAGATGGCGCTAAATCAAAGTCGCATAAGAAGTTTTCTCCTACAACCTAAATCTCGTTTAAATCTCGTGATTAAGTGTCGGTCGAAACATGGTATTATTATTAAGAAAAAGACTACATAATCAAGGTTTGTTTATCAGTTCCATAATAAATAATTAATGGTGGTAATGAAGCTGCTTCCTTGACATAGATCTGTTGAAGTCCCCGCCATACTGGCTACAAACCTGTTAGTTCAGATATCGATCATTACAAATAGACATATTTGCCAATAATTATTCGCATTGTATTTTCAATATGAAAAAATTGAGACACCAACGCATTCAACTCTTTCACTTTATTAGAACAACTCCCTGATGTCCTTTCATATGTCAAAGTCAGAGTATTTTCTTTGCCACGCACTTGCATGTCGAAACCACGCCAAAGTATTGTCCATTTGCCGGCATAACTGCTTTGGCTTTGCTGTTAACTAGCTCAGCTGTCATATGCTGTTCCTCCGTCGCCTAAAACCCCTTCCTTACCGCTCCACCGATACAGCCAAATCATTTCCAACTCTACAACTTGCACAGACATGTCTTGCCATTGGCTCACTTGCAATTGCATAGGCTCACTCATACACAGACACACACTCACACATACACAGTCAAACTGTTTGCATATGTTTGCCCAACAACAATCACACCACTAATATAATTGCCCATACCGCTTCTCGATCTCATCCATCTCATCTGCTCGAGTGTTTATCTGTCTAAATATATTTGTGTACGTTGTCTGCATCCAAACTGTCCCCAGGGGTAGGTAAATTTGATTTATGACTTATTATGCGTCTTATGTCCCTTTCATAATTTAATTATACGCCCCGGCAATGCGACCATGCCGACTAACAGCGATGAATGGCGCAAAATGCACGACGGCTTGCATGTTGCTGCTGTTGTTGTTGTTGCCTTTGTGAGTTGTGTGTTTCTGTGTGTGAGCGGCAAAGCTATTTATAGTCACCAAATTGCATTCTGACATGCAATGTTGCAACTTTTGCAGACGATGCCTTGCCCTCATGTGAATATGCATGCCTGTGTGTGTTTGTATTCATATAGCTACACATACATATACACAGGAGTATTTGTGGGCTCTAAAAGTCCGTATTTTTGGCTTTTACTCGCCAACAAATTGCAAACGTTTGCATTCTGTGTTAACTACAGTATTTGGCTTTATATACGCATACACTCACACATACACATAAATACTCAACACAAGCAATATGTAACGGTTTGTGCGTAGAGTTGCCGAGTCGGCATTTGAAGGTCGTCCAGCTGAAGTCGTTTACGCAACAAATGCAATTTAAAACACGAACATTTTGTTTGGCAATTTCGACAAAAAAAACAACAACAGCAATTGGGCAACAAAATTAATGCAACTGGCAGCAGTGTTGCATGCAACAAATGTTGAACTGTTCAAGCATTACAAGCGTTCCAATTGCATTTGTTGTGGCATGAAGCTAAACAACAATAACAAAAAAATCAAAAACAATAACAAAATGTACAGTAATGCAACATCACAACAACAATATGGCAGTAAAGTGCAAATTTTGTAATTAAAATCTGTTTTAGTTGTTGCTCGATAATGTTCTTTGCTGCCGCATCGTGTGGCAAATACGCTGTGGACTTGCCACAATGTCACTCATAGCTGTGTGGAGTGCAAGAGACGAAAAACGGAGTGCGAAGCATTGCATTATGTGAGCTGGAAATTGCTTGAAATTAAATGCGTTGCATGAAAATCTAATGAATTATTGAGTAATTGTCGCTTGCAACATGAGCTGTGCATGTATGTATGTGTTTGTCCGCTCTCCTTTCCCACTCTATATTAAACAATTGCTGTTGCTTATTGCTAATTGTAAATCTGCCAGTGGCTAGGGAACCGGCTAATTTGATGAATTCGAAATCTTGAATGAGCAGAAGATAGTTGTCGCAAGGCTTCTAGGTGTGACATTTGATCGTTATAGCAACGTTATGAGTGCAAGTAGAAATTACTTTAGGTTTAAGTAAGAAAAAAGTTCAGTTGCATCGAAGTTATTATACCCTGAACATATAACATTAACTTATCTGGAAAATTCTATGTCGGTATACGTGCTTTGAGTCGATTCATACGATTTCTTTAAGCATGTATTTTACGCCTACTATTTTCAATCAGAGGCAAGTTTTTTTTTTATAATACCGTTACCTATTTAGCAAAATACAAAACTTATTATTCAAAATCAAGAATTGAGTGCCAAAAAACCCGTAAATATTGTCATGACTTATGACACAAACAACGCTGAGAGTCTTACAGTTACACGCGCAAATGCACACGCACACTCTTCACGTCCACTTCGTATCACGATCATATAAAAACCGTAGGCTGCGGCTGAAAATACATCATTCAACGATCGATCAATCCACAGCAAGCACAACAAGGCAGCTACTAAACTCACTTTCAATAAAAAGTAAACAAGCAAAAAGTAAATTCGCAGAAATGGCTTTCAAATTCGTTGTACTCTCCGCACTTTTGGCCGTCGCCAGCGCTGGTGTCCTGCAACCGATCACCTACGCTCATGTCGCCAATCCCGCCGTGGATGCCGTCGCCTCCAGCCATCAGAATGTGGTGCGCACTTTCGATGGCACCGTCTCGCAGTACTCGAAAACCATCGAGACTCCTTACTCCAGTGTACACAAGACGGACACACGCGTCAGCAATAATGTCTACCAACCCGCAGTGGCCAAGACTGTTTACGCTGCTCCAGCTCCAGCTGCTGTCTACGCTCATTCCGTTCCAGTTGCCAGGACTGTGGCTTATGCCGCTCCAGCTGTTGCCAAGACCGTAACTTATGCCGCTCCAGCCCCAGTGTATCATCATGAAGTGCCCGTTGCCAAGACTGTCACTTATGCTGCCCCCGCTGTGGCCAAGACTGTCACTTATGCTGCCCCCGCCGTGGCCAAGACTGTCACCTACTCCGCTCCAGTTCCAGTACCAGTGTACCACCATGCCGCTCCAGTAGCCACCAACTACAATCAAGGCTCCGCTGCCACCACTTACACTCATAACGCTCCCGGTGTCTCCAGTTATGGTGCCAGCCAAACCGTCCATTACTCTCCAGCTGAGACTGCCTCTCACATGAGCTTCGATGGTTTCGGTACTCACTGGGGTTGGTAAATAATCAATTTTTCAAAATATATGATTCATCCTGTTATACATGATATACTCATTCCCAAACATACATAAATATAAGTGTTGATTTTACTTCTCTTTGTTGATTATTTTTTGTTGAATAAAATGTTTTGGATTGAAGGTAATGCAAAAACCATTTGTTTGATTAAGGGATTAAAAAAGTTACATATTTGAATAGTCTTATTAAATTAGTGAACGGTTGAAGAAACAACATCATTAAATCTGCTTAGAGACGTTCAATAAAGACATTAAATACATTTAACTATTCACTTGACTGGTACCGCTAGCACAGAGTTTGAAAATCCCAAAGGCAACGAAATATGACATATGAAATCAGATTTTTCATTCCAAAAAAATTCAATTTTCTTTCAAAAATTTTCGTTTTTTATTATATACAAATTTTACTCTTAGGCTAAGCAAAAAAAAATAAAATGTTTTTTCGCTCCACCCCAGTGTCTATGATCGATAGAATATTTTATAATTGCTTGATTTTTCAAATATTTCCTTTCCTCTTCTATTTGTGATGTTAGATCAGACAATCCCCTTTCTAATATATATTTTTCTATCACATAAAAAAATAATTTTTTTTTAGCTTACTGCTATTTACACTTTTCGCTTACCGGATAGAACCAAAGCAATTGTCCTCATTATTGATGGTGATCCATTACTTAGGATTGAGCTGCAACCAATGTCTTCATATGCTATTGAAATGCCAAGAGTGGAGCCCCGATATTTTCGTTTACTGCTGCTTGTGTATAATTTACCATATATTGATGTAGGTTATTTCCTCTTTTCGTAGTTTGCAGCGAGTATGGAAAACCGATTAATGCAATCTCTCAACATTTAGATACAATTTTTAAAGAATCATGTTTTTGCCTTTGTCACTGAGAGCAGAAAAAAGTCTTTGGGACTGATACGGGGAATATGGTGGATGCGAAAGCAATTCAAACTCCGTAAAGATAATTTTAACATGTTTTCCATTGAGCAGTGCCTCAGTGTATTGCCTGCTGAAACAAGACTTTTTTCTTCTTTAAAAAGATGTTATTGCGACTTCGTCCTTCAAACATTCTTATAACGCTATGACATAGTCACTGTTAATGACTTTTCCGTTTTCAATTTGGATTCGTTTCATCGCATCCAGCTTACTTGGATGACTATCGGAGTCAAATGAAAGAGTTAAGAGATTCCTTCAAATATCCACTGGGTTTATTCTTTTCGATACTCATATGGTATGATCGGCATTTAGCATACCTCTTACGAATGGTTGCTTCGCCTAGTGCAGATACCGGATACCACTCATCAAGTCTCACTATTTTATCACAATTATATTCTTATCAAAAAATAGTGCTTAATTAATACATAAAAATTTTTGAATTTTCGCCTCTCAAAATACAATATATCTCAGAACAATATCAAATTTCGAAAGCTATGAAATGTATGAAGGTCAGGTCTACTAGACTGATGGATTCAATTATTATGGTGTCAACCATACAAAAACATACTTTTCAACCTATCTAGTATCTAGTACGGAACACTTCGTCCGTTCGTTTTAAGTCGCCACTAACTTCTGACATGTGCCACTGCTTCAAAATAAACTTCAAGGTAATACAGTCGATATATAAATAACATACTAGCACATTGTGCTCCCATTTGTAGGAAAATTGTTTAGTAGCTTCTGAACATTTAACAGCTAGCTTATTTCTCCTAAGGGATATGATAGTTAAAACTTTGACAAAAAGATGGTCAGAGCCAGGTTTTACACATATCAAAATCTCCGATAAATCAAATTTATTCGGCGTATTACTTTTTTTATTCGGGGATTAGATATTAGCTTGATAATGCCTATTAAATTTAATATATTAGCAGAGGCACCTGGCCCCAACGAAGTCATTTAGCATCGTCTAGGTAAAGTTTGACTTCAATATGTTATTTAACTAACAATATTACTTCATATGTCTTTATATTAAGAAACTTTTAATCAAGCTTCTTCAGATTAAAGAGATGAGGTCCTTTTAAAAAAAAATTACAATAATGGACTAGGTATATCTGGAAATTAAGTATAGTATCGCTTGTACGATACTTAAATGATGAATTAAAAAAAAGATTTTAAGAAAAATAATGACTTTTCAGGCTGATAGTGGGATCAGGTGTTGTAGGCTCTACAAGTATAATGTTACCTCGCAGTATCGTAAGGATATAGTCACAGAGTTATTTCAAGTTTAAGAATTTTTAAACTCTTTTGACTTCTTTACGATATCATAAATTCTTTTAACTGTGGAGGCGTAAACTCAAAATGTTTGACCCTCATTGTTTTTATGTGTGGAATACACATCCGTATCCAATATTGAGACTTACATCAAATGGAAAAATGTATTTTACAACAAAAATTATCTAACACTTGGTTAATTATAAAAATAACAATTAATTTTATAATACAATGGTTCGTTAGTGTAAAGGGTAAAAAAGGCAGGGTCATGTCAATGTGATTATAGGCCTGCACGCACTGATTTTCGAAAAACCGTTAAAAAAGAAAACAAATCCAAAGCGAAATGCGTGCCACTCAAAGCCGAAGTAAACGGAAGGCATAAAATTTGCAATGATTTTTATTTACTGCTGCAAACTAGGCCGTGCTCTCGCTAATTCGTGACACCGCGATCATATAAAAACAACACATTTTGCCGAAATCAGTATCAGTCTATAAACGATCAAACAATTGTAAACAGCAAAAACTTCAATATTTTACTTTATTTAATTCGCTAAAAGTAAAATCTACAGAAATGGCTTTCAAATTCATCATACTCTCCGCACTTTTGGCCGTCGCCAGCGCTGGTATCCTGCAACCGATCACCTACGCTCATGTCGCCAATCCCGCCGTGGATGCCGTCGCCTCCAGCCACCAGAATGTGGTGCGCAACTTCGATGGTACCGTCTCGCAATATTCGAAAACCATCGAGACTCCTTACTCCAGCGTACACAAGTCGGACACACGCGTCAGCAATAATGTCTACCAACCCGTCGTCACCAAGACTGTTTACGCTGCCCCAGCTCCAGCTGCTGTCTACGCTCATGCCGCACCAGTTACTAAGACTGTGACCTACGCGGCTCCAGCACCCGCTGCCGGTTTGTACACACACGCTACACCCGTTGTTGCCAAGTCTATCTATGCTCCCGCTCAACCCCATGCTCTTGTTGCTGCTCCAGCTGTTGCGAAGACCGTCACTTACTCAGCTCCAGCTCCAGTATATCATCACGAAGTGCCTGTTGCTAAAGCTGTCAGCTATGCTGCTCCAGCTCCGGTTTACCACCAAGCCGCTCCTGTAGCAATCCACTACTCTCCAGCTGAGACTGCTTCGCACATGAGTTTCGATGGTTTCGGTACCCACTGGGGTTGGTGAATAATTTCCAAACACTTTTTGAGTTTGAAAAAGTTATTATCTTCTTAATATAATTGTTGTTTTTTGGTTGTTAAAAAATTTTTTTGAATAAAAATGTATTGTTATGCAAATATAATCAACTTATGATAATTGAAAGGAACGGAAGGAATAACCGTTATGGTATTTGATACATGGCTGAAGAAGTGTTTCAGGAGATGCAGTCCTGGTTTGGTTGGCAAAATAACTTCTCCTTAAATAACCGTATCCTGTTGTCTTCGAAGGTCACAGAGCTGGACTTCACTGTAGCAATCCAGCTCAGCGACTTTCGAAGAGAAGAGGATACGATTATGTACAGATGATAATTGTTATTGCTTAGAGAAAAGAAGTTTCCTCAGAAATGTCTCAGATATGGGTCTAATAACACTTAGCTTTGAGAGCATTGTTAGATACCACTTTGATTGAGGATCTGCACATCCATCAAAATACTTTTGGCTACCAACTTGGCCTTAAGACGTTGTTAGTTTCCAAACTCTTTGGATCCAAATGTATTTTTGTCTTAGAAATCTCTTCAAAGTAGAGCTTACTAGTTTAAAAAAGCTGGATCTCCAAAATTAATTGATCTTAATCGGGTAAAATCCAATTTAGTTTTCTATGGGCTACTCTCGTTGAAATCATCCATTACTTGGACATTCCGTTAGAAGTTAATGCGAATATCTAATTTGTCGTTGTGATTACATAGCCTTCTTATATTCTTCGAATTTAAGATTTTGTGGCCAGTACCAGTAAAAACCAAGCTTACGGAACTTGATATCTAAAGGAATGAGACTAAGAAGTGTATATTACTATAAACAATTTAGCTGTGGCAGTTTTTACGAATATACTCCACTTGATCTCACCTTGTATCTTGTAGGAAACACCCCCAATAACTATCTCTCTCTAAAAATTAGACCAATACCTTTACTATACTTGTTGAACCTTCCATGCTTGGCCGTATAATCTGTGCAATTATATTATTTTCCCGTTTTGGATTGCAATTCCGAAGATTTTACAGAGCCCTTTGCACTTCCAACATTTATGCAAACATTTTCCTAGTGGGTCGCTATCAAACAAGTATCATTTCTCATACAAAAAAAAAAAATAAATAAAATTAAGCTATTAAATAATGAAAACAATGGTGACCACAAATTGAAATAAGATATATTAATACAAAATGAATTATTTGCAGCATAAAACATTGCGGCTTAACGGTTTTTTCATTCATTCTTGTTTATTTCATTTTTTGCGATAATAATACAAATAACATTAGCCACGCCACTCCATTATAATTGAGCATAAGTCAAGCACGTCACGGTAAACACCAAAGCACACAGCAAAAATTTTAAATACAATAAACGCACTGTAAAAGGTTATTTCACCGTAGAAAAAAAGGTGGACAGCAGCAAAAAAGTGGAGTGAAAGAAACACTCAATGAATATGGAGCAAATGCGCGTCAAAGCGAATTAAAATCTACGAATCATATCAAATGGCATTTTAAGTACACGCTAATGTGGCGCATGTGTAGTTCGGCTGTTGGGCAGGTGAACAAAAACAAAAACTGTGCTGTCATGCGTGGATTTGCCGATGGAAAGGTTAAGGTAGTTGGTGTGATGGTGATGAGGGCACAGTTAGCTGTGGAGGGCAATGTTGAAATGGAAATATACTTGTATGGTTGATTTTACCTCTAGAGATAATATGTGCTTATTCATGCGGGTATGAATGTGTTTGCACTGACAGTGATAGTAGGGGTTGACCTTCATAAATGGTGGGTGTTTTGATTAGCTTATTTTGCATGGTTATCATATGTACACGTAGCTAAAAAATTTGGCAAATTTGTATCTTGTAGGAAATTTTTCCAAAATAAGAAATTGTAAGATATTAGAAAAGCAGCTCATGATCATATGTCTGCAAGATCTCTCAACGAATATTGCACGGTTTTGTGATAAGAACACTTAGATGTCACGGGTTTGGCTCAAGTACCGATGGGTATCCAAAACCTTCCTAAAAAAAAAAATCGAAACACGCCCGTTCTTCTAACCCAATAATAGGGTGGGTTATCATATTATTACTTTAAATCGTAATATACATGTCTCCATAATCTGAGAGAAAAGAACAACAACAAGTATTGCTCTTTATTTCTGTATCACTTTTGGCGAAACTATTTTTAATTTTATTCTGAAATGTACTGAAAAATAATAGTATCAACTCAATTTCAGTTCATAAGTAATCTGGAAATTTTTTTCACGAGTAAAATATGATATGATCCATATTTCTTATATAGCTTTTCTCTATCTATAATACAATAACAAATTATCTCTAAGTTCTTGAAAAACAGTAATTTTACATTCCAATCTTACATCATAAGATGCACCAACTTTGCGGCTTATAAGTTTAACAGCAAAGGGACTACATGTACAAACCTTGAACCACTGAGGTTACAGTGACTTCTGCAAGAACTTAACATCTTTGGAGTACCATTTCATCTTAGTAAAAGCATCGCATGATATTATGACATGTGGGTTTTAAAGAGTTTATCATAATCGCCGCTGAAGAAAGTCTTCTTGAGTACTTTGAAAAACACAGGCAGAGGCTAACATGATCATACTCGTATATCACAGTTTCTTCGAAATTCATGTGTAAATTTGCGATCCGATTAGGTCCTCCAATTATGAGTCTACTTTAAAGTTCGCCAGAGACCTTTGGGAGAATTTTCATGAAGTGTCGATGATGTTTTGATAGACGACTACAATATATTATCTAATACTTTACAGATTTATTTGAAGTACGAATAACGAACTGTAGTAAAGGCTGAATTCTTTCCATTGCAATTATTTTTCAAAAGGGTTGCCAACTATTTGCAAAAATTGTTATTACAATATTGGTATCAAAACAAAAGGGATTAAGGATATCACTAGCCAGTTCTACCAAATGGTCATATGACTGCTGCGAAATAATTATATTAATTTAAAATTGACGAGAAATCGTCATGTTTTCCTGGGGGGTGTTTGCCAGCGTACTCAAATATTTATCAAAACATTGATTGTAGCACATGAACTGGCTAGTCCAACAAATGCACTAAATTTGTGTGTCTGCTAATCGGCTTGGCAAATTGTGCGTTAAGTGCTGCCGCCCATTTCAATCACTCAGCGAATCGGTTAATTTTTTTTTAACAATTTTTATTTGATTTCAAGTAATTCGTTCGACAACAGAGTTTTGAATTTTATATTTTACTTTCATTTGATTATACAATTGATAACTTAATTATGGCGCGTTGTTGCTATCTTATATTTGAAGAATATTGGAGCTAAAAATAGGCTAATATTGCATAAATATTTGTACAAACATGAAATAAAAATATATATGTATGTATATGTGAGAAAATATTTTATTCGCTCGAATGTTCGTTATATGGTATATCTATGTTACATACCTATATTTGTTTGAGTGGGTGTTAAGCTTTGTTTGCTCGTTTGGTTGTGAATTCGCACTTAACTGAGGTCAGGTAAGGAAAAAATATTAACCGGTTCTTGTTCATTGAAGTGCTTCATGCAAGCAATGCCACTCGGTCTATTGCGGTGATAATTAAAGTGATCTAATTATAGCTCAAATGGATTGTTGCTAAGTACCAGTGGAAATGATAATAAGGTAAATTCGCAAAATTTTTTATTTGAAAATATTTATGTGCGTATGTATATCTGTATGTATGCACTAACCACCTTCGTTCGTTTGTCTGCTCAATATTATTGAACTTTTTTCTCTTGCCAAAAAATGTATGGCAACAAAGTTACCGAGTTGAAGTCGAACTAAGAGAGAACGTGTATGCAAACGTAAAGTGTACTCTTTTTGATTTTTGAAATTCGATTGCTTTTCGAAATTTATGGGGAAACATGCTTCGTTCAAGAAGAGACCAACAGATGATCCTCAAACATGGCTGTAAAAACTTATTTTACCATTAGGATGTTGGATGTAATGCTCACAACTGCAGTAAATGAAAAATAATTTAGATAATGTCAAAACACTAGGTAGAAACTCTGAGAATAGCCGTGTAAGCTGTTTACTCAACGGTGAATAAAAACAAAAACAAATTATGCCTCCAATCATCAGCTAAAGTTCTTAGTCATTAAAGTTCAAGGCATATTCCGAAGCAGTTTTTTTTTACTAATTTCATTAAATTTTATATCAGATTCTGGAAAACAATAAGTTTTTCCCTACCCTTCACTGTAGTAAAAAAATTCTATACTAAAAAAAAAAGGCAGAAAATTTAGCATACATTTTGGAGCCAATACGAAAACCTGAGACTTATAAAAATGAAGTACTAAATTACAAAATGAGCAGTATGGCTAACTATTTCATAGAAAATAAATAAGTAATTCAAGACCTCACTCAGCAAGACTTATAGTTTGAAGTAGCTTTTTTTCAAGCATTTTCAGTATACGCAGAAAACATAAGCCACGGATTGCTTCTGATTAAACCGAAATGGAGTGCAGATGTTGTTGTGACTCTTAAAAAGTATTCTCCAGTTAGCTTAACTTCTGAGGTGACAGTAATTGAGCCAATATAAGTTCAGGGCGGACTGTATTGAAAATCCACCTGACGGTTTTTTTTTAACTCTCATGGGTTGTCACATTAATACAATAAGAGTTTCAGAAAATTGCCTAGAACGAAACTATTTGTCCTAAAATCTAATATCATATATATTTGCAGTTTTCTTGAGACTTTTTTGATACACTTGTCTATCCACATTCCACGAAAGTACGCATGGAAAAAAATATGTAAACACTCCATATTTCACCGCAATCATTCAAGTGTCAACTCTGTTTTTGTTTTCACCTAAATAACGAGCGCATAAGAAATAATAAAAGTAAAAACTTTCTCTTCTATCACAAATTTCTATCAGCAAACTTTTCGAACTCACACCCTCTAACAACTACATTTTTACTTTTTCCATCACTTTATTTATGCATTTTCCATTTACTTACTTGTATTCCTTCGATACACTTTTGCTTCATACTCGACAACTGCTCGTAAGCGATGATGAATATTTATGAGTATTGAAAAACTTTGCCGTTTCGTTCCACTGTCACGAACTGTGCTGCGCTGCACCGTATGCCTGACAATTGTTGTGGCGTGGGCAACGCGCCCAAAAATATGCTAACAAATTGAATTGAGTTGTTATCTGCCTGAATGAGTATCTGTCCGGCATTTAATTTCTATTATTCACGTTTTTTTAAGCTCTTCATTTCACTTGGAATATTTAAAAATGTTTTTTTTCCAGACACCTAAGCGTACACATACAACAAATTTATTTGTTTTCTTGTTGAAAGTTTCTTTGGATGCATATTTTTTGGCAAATTGTTATTAATTTCACTCGCGTGGTTTGACTTTGAAATCTTTGTTTGTTGGTGACGATGTGCTGAGTGTTGGGGCTTGAGTGTTATTACTGTTATTGTTTTGTGAAAATATTTCCGCCACTGAAGATACCTTAATTCTGAAATATTTGAAGAAAGGGAAAAGTGATAAAGATTAACATTCTCAAGGGGTTCATAGAGGCAAATGAGTAGTAATGCATTAAAAAAAAACAAAGCAAATTTATTGATCTGATATATATAGCTAACGTGAGAAACGGAATATTTTTTATTAAAACACAAATATTCTAAAATTAAATTCATAAAGTCGTTTCTTCAAAGTTCCACGAAATAGTCCTGATTATTAGCTTAAGGGCCTCAAATTGACTTTATCTCAATAATCAAACGAAATCAATTTTGAATTCCACAGTGAACTTGTTGGAACTATATTATCGCCTGAAATAGCTGATGGCTTTGCGACTCGGCTTTTTCTGAGAAGATCTTCAGCAAAGTTATTCGTCTAAGCAATGTAGTTCATAATGAAGAAAAAAGAGTTCTTTTCAAAGCTATTAAAAATTACATTATATTTCGTGAACAATTATAAGTAGTTAAAGAATCTCGTTTAAAAGCATAGAGTGTCCGAAAAAAGCCATGAATGAATAAAAATCTGAAAATTCTGCTTAGAAAATAGAAAAAATATGAAAAGTTCATAAATAAGTTTGCCAAATAGAGGGCTAAACTGCAAAGACGACAGCTCAGACAAAAACAAGAGATATTTTTAAAATAAAGATACAATATAACGATAAAGCTATATTGATGTAATTCGGAACATTGTAAATTATGCTTCGCACTTTGCCTCCTAGAATAAATATAACATCTTTTCTCGGAGAAAATTTCTTGCAAGAAATATATTTTGATAAAAAGTTCAAGGCTAGAGAACTCAAAATTTTGTAGTTATAGAATTAAAATGAATAACCTACTTTTGTGACTTGTATCTGAACGCATCTTAAGCCAGCGGCAGAGTCAACTATTTCCGGAAAATTCTGAACCAAGAGCTCTACTAAGTTTGACTACTGAGTTACAGAATACTTTGTGCCTGCTCCATACAAATAACTTTAGATGGCATTAGAGCAAGAGGTATTTGAATATGCTCTCTCTCTATACCAGGCTTTAATTTCGGACAACACAAAGTGGCTTTTGTGTGAGTCTTTGTTTCAATATTCGATTTGGTTAGGTTTGAATTCTTTTCTCTCTTTCAATCCAGTTGCTTAAAATTAAAAAAGAAAAATTGTTTAACTAGAAATGAAATTAGCTTGGACTTGGTTATGGAAGACATTTTTATTTATTCAATTCCTTGTTTGCCTTTCCTGTTTTATAGCAATAGTACGTTTGCCTTTCTGTTGATTCCAAATCAATATATTTTTATATGGCATATTATATATAACTGAGCTCCTTCGCTAACATTTTGGAATCACACTAAATAAAGTCAATTTCAGTTATTTCTAAGAGCTCATGTCTATTTTTGAGTTGAAAAAAGAGGAGCTACTATTTTATTGAACAGCACTGTATGAATTGATTTCGTATAGAATAGGTTCTCTGGTTGTAATTATTTTTATATCACTAGTGTTCTTAATTTAGTAGACTGCTTTGCAAAAATAATCGTATGAAACAACAGCCAGAATGAGTGGATAAATTTTCTGAAACGACTACATTTCCCTTTGATATAGTGTATTAATTTATCACACTAATAGTGTTCATAGTACGTTGGATGACGCTGTATAAATCGTAGCCTAACTTTTGTATACCTTTAACAGGGTATATTGAGTTTGCCCCGAAATTTGCAACTCCCAGAAGGAAACGTCGGAAATCCTATAAAATATGTACACCCATACATAAATTATCAGCATGACGAGCTTTGTCGATTTATCCTTGTAAGTCTGTATATCCGTCTGTTCGTCCATTCGTACCCAACTGGTCCCTCAGCTTTTGAGATATCGATCTAAAATTTTTCGAATTTCGTTTTTTCTCCAAGAAGCTTCTCATTTGTCAGAACCATCAATATCGGATCACTATACAATATAGCTGCAATACAAAGTGAAAAATCATCAAAATCAAGTTCCTTTTCACTTGACAAGATATCTTCAACACATTTGGCATGTTATTATCCAAGGAAATTCTTTAATTTCTGAATATATTGTTCGGATCGGACAACTATATGATCTAACTGTCATACAAACGGGCGGATCAAAATCAAGTATATGTACCGGCCTTTTTTTTTTATTTATGAAGGGTATTATATTTTCGGTGCAACCGAAGTTGATGGTTATTCTTGTTGTAATATAATTTTCACTGTCTCAGGTCAAGTTATTCAATCACTGAACGAAATAAAACTGGTAGCAGCGCGCTGAGAGAATATGCTAAATCATGATCTATATTATTTTCATTCCTTTATTTCGCTCTTTCCACTAACAAATCGTTTTGAAAACCGGTTGACAAATTTTTACAAGCGAATTTCTTACAGCTCAGCCAGTTCAATTAACAAGTTCGCCTAATATTTTGCAAACACTCACTCATTGTTAAGTAAAAAATTAAAAAAAAAAATTATAAAATCCAATTGCAACTAATTAACTACTGGCAGCGCCTAAATATGTTGCATTCGTATAAAATAGTATTCAGAGAAAGAGCATCAGTTGACACTTGCAGTTTTAGCGCATCACAAGCAGTCTACCTCAAACAAATTAAATACCGAAATGGCTTTTAAATTCGCACTTACCTTCGTCGCCTTCCTCGCTGTGGTCAATGCTGACGCCATACTCTCCCACGTAGCGGTAGCTCCCGTTGCCGTAGCCAGGATTGCCAATTCCTCTGTGGATGCGGTGACTACGACCCACCAAAATGTCGTGCGCTCCTTCGTCGGCACCGGTTCCCATCATTCCAAGGCTGTGGATACTCCCTACTCTAGCGTACGTCAATCGGATACACGCATCAACAACAAGGTCTTTACACCAGCTATCGCCAAGAGGGTCACTACTTATGCTGCTCCTGCAGTGGCTACTCCGTTGATCCCCAAAACTATCCCCTCGCCCGTCGCTAAGGTTGCTCCAGTTGTGTACTCTCATGCTGCTCCAGTAGCCCCTTACGGACATGTAGCAGCTGCTCCAGCTTTTGCTTACTCGCCAGCTGCTGCTGTCGCTCATGTTGCCTTCGATGGTTTCGGCACACACTGGGGTTATTAAGCGGTTATTGTTGCACGTAATTTGTTGGATGTGTTAACTTCATTATTGTTAATAAAACTCGTAACTTTGTTATAATATATTAATATTATTGGACTTTGTAGAACTTCATTGGTACTTAAACAGCTCATACACATATTCTATTTTGAAATTCGAAACCTTATATCGTTTTTCAATACGAAGCAAAAAACTTTTTTGTCGTAAACTGCTCTGCGGATTTACCAATTAGAGTGTTATAAAATAAAGTTCGATCAAACACATCGATTACGAATAACATTTTCCACTTTTTTGTATTTCGGAAAGATTCGTCATAAATAAAACTTCTGTCATCCTAACCAGATACTCGCTGTAGTATTTTATATTTATACTTCTCCACAAAGTTTACCACAAAGTCTGTGACACCTAGAAGGAAACGTCGGAAATCCTATAAATTATATATAATTGATATGCGTGACGAGCTGCGCCAATTTAGACATGTCCGTCTGTCTTCATAAAAGCGAACTTGTGCCTCATTTTTAGAGATATCGGTCTGAAATTTTGTACACGTCCTTTTCTTCTCAAGAAGCTCCTCATTTGTCGGAATCACCAATATCGGACCATATAGCTGCCATACAAACTGACTAACAATCAAAATAAAGATTTTGCAAGGCATCTTTGGACTCCAGAGGACTAGTATTTTATGAAGTTAACTTTCTTGTATGTTTTATCACACAATTATTACAACACAATTCTTCACAACAGTTATGTAATTTAAATATATAATTTAAAAATCCAAAATCGCTTGTGTTTGTGTACCCTTGACACTGGCGTCTAACTCAATTTTCCACATAATTTAATAAGACTCATTGGCAGTCAACACTGACATCAAAATAATGGAGACATTTCTTAACATGCAAATTAACCGGCTTCCGTAAGGAGTATAATCCCAGTGAGTTTAAATTACACAGCCACAAAAATGGCTTCCAAACAGCCTCAGTCACATGAAGGATGCTCCTGAGGATAAAACCGCTTTTAGGACGAGCAAAAAAAAATTATTAAGAAGCATATCCATATTCACATGCAACAAATCGCAACTCAACTAAATTTGTAAATAATGCAAATTTGATTACGATTGCGACTTGGTATCTGCCTGCGTGTGTGTGTGCGTGTCAAGGATAAGTGCGCCTGCAGCGAAATGCTAAGGATGTTGATGAATTTTGACATTTTGTTTGTGACGCCGCTGCGGAGATTTCACTGACACGAGCACATACATACACAGAGAGATATTTGGCTGCCAGGCCAATTGTGCGTGTAATCCGCGATAATCATTTTAAATTTGGACGCCAACAAGTGGTGCGGTTTTGTGTGTATAAGCGAGTATGTGTGTATGTGTGTGTGTAGTTGGGAAGTGTCCTTGGTATTTGTGTGTGTGTATATGTTTCTAAAGCTTTAAGTGCTTTTAGCAGGCCTTTGACAGCCGCTCTCTCACTTTCCTTTTTGTTTTGTTTTGTTGTTGTATTTGAGTTTGATTATTGCTCAACGACTTTGCCGCAAGGATAATTGAATTCAACTCAAGACACAGTGCACTTTCGAATGTAAGAAAGTAGCAAATCTGCAAGCGACTTGAGCCACCGTGAGCAATTCAATTAAGCAAGAGTGATGGGTGGTCTTAAAGCGAGTCTCAAAGCGCCACATAATATGTATGTGTATGCCTCCTTTTTAAGTGTATGCGTGTGTGTGTTCGTGAATTTGCGCAAATCTTTGCTTAGCGGCAAATCCGCAGCTATCACTTCGCACAATTTATTCAGGAATTTTTAATCAAACCGTTGCCATTAATTACTCGAAATTCTTAGCCACATAACAGACATTTTTCGCCTGCCACCATTCGCAGCGCACTACTTGCACCTTCCGTCAACGCTCTGACTCTGACTCGAGCGTTCAGTGACGCTGCTGGAAAATCAAACATCAGGCCAGCAGTTCAAACGGAGAAAAAAGAATGCGCAAAAGTCGCTGCCGAAAAAAAGAGAAATCGAGCAGTAAACCATGTGGCAGCCAAATACTTGCCGCGCTATGCCAACATCATGAGCCAGGAAATAAGAAGCGGACAAAAACCGTTATGCAGCCAGCAGTACTTGTAGTAGTGTGGGTGGCAGTGGCGAGCGATGAAATGCGAAGTACAAACCACAGCAACGCGGTAGGCAAAAAAGAAAGAAAATCTGTGTGTGTGTGTCTCTGTCCCAGCTCGTGTCTATCCACGCATATTAATACAAACGTGTGTTTGTGTGCGTATTTGTGCATCAAATTAGTTGCAAACGAGAAGCAAGCAGCAAAATTTCCCTTAAACTCTCTGCTCTGCCCTCTGCTTGCCCCCTTCATCACTCTCTTTGCACCAAGGTTGTCAGCAGCAAGTACTCACACTTGTTGTTGGAATATGCCAATGTGGCAGATCCCAAGCAGCAGCTCCTTGTTTGTTTGTATGTGTATGTGCCGCTGATTTGCTGATTTTACTAGCTGCTAGCAGATGAGGGCGTTGTAATGAATAATTTATAATATAATAGTTGGCAAGCTTTTACGGAAAATTAAAGTTTTGTGGCTCTTCACACTAAAAGCAAGCGATGAAGCTACAGCAAGGGGCGTTTGCGCAAACATGGATGAGGGAGATATGATTAAAAAAAAGGTTCTGGAAGCATGTAAATATGTATGGATTTGAGCTAAGGAAACTTGTTGCATGCCGTCATGCTACACTTAGGCAAATATTAAAAGCCGGGAAGTGAGTAGGAGGCAGCACGTACTCACACTATTATTAATTTGCATTTTATAAACACTCTCTAAGCAGTTTACAACAAGAAATTCAGGAGTAATAAATATAGAACACCCACTTCAGGATCATGCTACTAACTAAAGGATCCAATAGAATCCATATACATAAGGAGAGTAGAGTAAATTCAGAATGCCATTAAATACTGGTGAAAAGCTAATATTATAGCGAGACTCTGTTAGGATCTGATTTGCAATACAGTATAATCGAAGTACTGTTTGTAACTCTCAAATGCCTATATAATTAAGTTTTTGCTATATTTAGTTCATAGTCACAGCCGATAGATGGCGTATAGGTTGAATAGAGGGGAATACGAATGGATCTTCATCGACAACAAACAGCAAGTTCTTAGATGAGCCCATGTTTCAAAAAGATTTGTGTATGCAGGCTTTGAATCAAGTATTTCAACCTGAAGATGAGACTTTCAGGTATAGATGAACAGATTTTTGAGGAGAACTTAGAATTATGAGCTATTGTATGCGCTTAGAGACTATTGTATGAGACCTACTCGGCACTGTCGAAATATTGTGCTCTTTTATTAACAGTAGCTTTTTATCTTTAGGGGGTATTCTAATGTAGAATTCCAAACAAATTGATTTCTTTTCATGTTATCAAAGTTTAACTATTCAAGAATATATCTACAAGAGAATTTTTGAAAACTTAAATTGTTTTCGGAGATGTAGACATTTTACTGACCCAGCCTTCAAATTGGTTCGGCTTTGTCTAATCGAGCAAACGACTTTACGCGAAACTTTAAATTCGTTTTTCTCAGACCACGATTTCTCGACTTCTGCTGGACCAGTTTACTTGAAATTTTCAGAGAATTTTCTTTATAAACCCTTCTCGAGTATGAGTTGGACTCATTTCCAAATTTAAATTGTTATTATTTTTTAAGAAATAGGAAAAAATAAAAAAATGGTAAAAATCGTTTTTTTTTAAACAGTCGCCTTTAAAAATAAATATTATTACAATAGATAAATACAGGTAAAAATCGAAGGATCCGTCAAAATTTTGAATTTTTGTCAAAATAGCGGCTTTGTAATTTATTATCAAAAAATCTTATAAATATAATAAATTATATGTTAATATATATTACATATATATTATACGAAATTTTTTTAAAGCTAAATGAATGATCACACCCACCCAAAGTTGTTCTAACATGAAAATTATAATTTGAGCAGTCTGCAACAATTCAAGGGTTTCTTTAAATACTCCGTTTGTTGGAAACTATAAAAACCGATATTTTGCTTCAAACTGCTACTAACCCGGATTTTATTACACCGATTTATACAAAAGTTCGCTCTACTAAGTGTCTAAGTGCGTTTCCTGCTTTCAACCAGCTACAACATAAACTACAAGTATATTTCTTCTCGAAGTCACACAAATACTACTCCACAGAAACACCAACAAACAGAAAGTCGCCGCTCTACTACATCCAGTTCATATGAACTCTGATGAATCTAATTTCATTTAGCAAAACTGATTTATTGATGTGTTCAATCTTCAAAGCTTTCTAATAGAAAAAAATAAATATAAATCATTCTGCTCCTACACAGTAAATGCTCGTGTGAGTGTGCCTCTGTGTGTTGGTGGGTGGGCGCGACTTGAGTTGCAGTGACGCTGAAATATTGCAAAGAAATTGAACAAACGAGCTGGCATGTCTGACGAACAGGCTAACAAGGTTAATTTCGTTGATCAACTTTTTTTTATTCATTCACTTTGGCATCATTTATCAACAAAAGACTACAGGAGCGACCCGTGTAGAAATATTAATAGACAAAGATACAAGTTAATATGTTTTTGTATATGAAATTTTTTTTTATTATTTTGAAATTTTTTGTATAATTTTTTATTTGTATTTTTTTTTCCTTAAGGTTATAAAAAAGCTTACTTGAGCACAGAGATTTAGGCGAAATCTGCAAGAGACACACTTTAAGCTCCACGTCATAGAAATCCACTTCCAAGCACGCACACTTAACCGCTCCATATTTCCATATACTAGCATACAAGCATACATGTGTACGTATGTGTGTGCATCCTTTTTTCACCCTTATCTTTCGTTCTGTTTCGCTCTGTATGGCGCATGCCACCTACGAAAATTAAAAATTCATTCGAAAGTGTCAATTGCTGTCACTTAATATACACGACGAGCAGCAATTGCTCCTATCGATAGTGATTGCCGGCGTTGCCAACAACATCGAATCGTGAAACAATGAACACAAAGGGCACAAGTGAAAACGATGAATGATATTCAGGAATACACACGGACACACACATGTGCACATATATAAGTGTGGAAGTTTTTTGCGTTCGACACACACATCTCTCACACATACACCCCCACGCACAAGTACTGAAAAGCGACCCTGGACACCCGTAACGTTGTCTTGCCACCGAATGTGTCGCCATTTTTTGCCTTGCGGCTCAAATGTCCGGATGTGATTTCAATTCGTGCCGCGCTGCCGATGCTTCGATTGAGCTTCTCAGCCTCACCATAATATCCGAGGACCCATGCACTTAACCCGTTGTTCGATACTACAATCGATAGCCGTGTTGAAGCGTCGCTTGTCACTGCTGCGCTGGTGGCATCAGTTACCATTGTCGGCGGTTTGTCAGTGATTTTTTCGCCAACATTTAAGTGTGTAATTTGTTGTTTTTGTTTGTCGATTTTTGATAGTTTTTGTGGTGATGCTTCTTTTTATTTCACCCCTTCAACCGATTTGTGGCATTGTGAATTTCTTGCAAATGATGGACACGCCGAGCATTGTCATCGAATTGTGTAAAGTTTCTGTAGTTGTTGTAATGTATGTGGCACGCTCTTTGTTGTCACTCCGATTTATGACTTGTTTGTTGCATCGAAATCCTAAGGCAAAAAATGTTGTTGAAATTCATAAATTGCACGCTTTTTATATATTTCTGGTTGTTATTGGGTATAAATAAGTGAATATGGCAGGTCTGCGGCTAAAAAGTGGTGAGAAGTGGAAACAATTGTTAAATAAAAATGTTTTTTATACAACGACTTGACTTTGATCGTTCAGTTTCTATAACAGCTATATCTTTTAGTGGCCTGATATCGGCGTTTCCGGCAAATGAGTAGAGTCTTAGGGATAAAAGGACCTGCACCAAATTTCAAATCGATATGTCTGAACGTCAGGGACAGTGTGTACTGCGGTCTGTTGTGCTTTTCCTTTACTCACTTCTTCTAATTCTGTCTGAGCCTTGAGGGAGCCTGACAACCGCCTTGAAGTAACGGAGAGAACATGCAATATTACGGGTTAAGTTATTTCGATAACTTTGCTCTTTATTTTTCAATCACTGAACATTCGATGAACAGACAGTTTTCCGTCGAAACTATTCTAATTTTTTCTTTTAGTCTTAATTTGTTCCTGGGGTGTTCAGCAATTTGTCGGATTCTTTCCAATTTGTATCCTTCCAGAAAAGCTTAGTTTAGCGTAGCCCAGAGAGTTGTAGCCAATATCGATATCTCTTCATGCTTTGATTGGCTTGGTGACCACTTTTTTCTAGCCGGCTATATCTGCCAAGTTTCCGCAAGCAGTCTCGTAGTATGTAAAATAGGTAATTTTTTATGATCATACTGCATAGTTCCAAGCGAATCGGAACGAAAAACTGGAAAACTGTTACGCCTTTAACTTTAAATATAACGATCTGTTTCGACTAACAAACATTTTTCAAGAGTTCTGAGCTATAAGTGATCTCTTTTCTGAAGTTTACTTTTGTGCTGAAATTCTAGTTCCCCTTTTATAATACAATAAAGTTTCGCTGCGAATTCCGGAATTTTTGAGGAGCATTGATTGCAACTTTTTACGAAATTATTCCTTCCAAATGTGTAAGAGCTTTTTTGACGCTTTGACTTTTACGCTTGCAGATTTGCTTGGCTCTTGACTGAGCTTCTCCACCCGTGGAACCTTATGCGATGGATTTAGAAACCACAAACGATCAACCTACTCCAATTGATTTTTATAGCAAACCCTTTTAAAGTTCAGCAACTTGTCGTTCACTTTCTATCGATGAATAACGATAAAAAACTTTTAATTTGGTCCGGAACCAAGTCCCAGACACATCTAATCAATACGACACAATGGTTATTAACTTCAAGTCTCTTAGATTATTTAACAAAAGATAACATTTTATAACACAAACAATATCTTAAAATACATCATATTGAAGTTTGCATTTACTAACGCATTCGGGATAATCAAGTGTTAAAGCCTGAACAAACCCTATAAAATAGTTGAATGTAATTTTCAAAGATTGAGATTTGATTAGCTTTAAATTTTATCGTCGGAAGCTATATTTTACACATCGCTGTTTTATACCTGAATCTTCTGAACATTTTACCTGTCATACTTGAAATCCTTTGCATCCTTTGTCGTTAGCTGAAGGCGAACATGCAAAACTGCTTGTTTACAATATGTTTCAGCAATCAGGCAATAATCCCCCAACTAAATTGCCAACGGCCACACAAGCATTACCGCTTTCGCTATTCAATAAAAAATATAAAAAATTTCTATTTCCTTTCGGAAACGCGAGCTCGCTTTCCTTTGGCTTGGACATTCGGCAATTGCAATTGTTTGCCAAACTACAAAGTGCAACTGACCGTAAAACAATTTGATTTTGGCAAATTTTTTATTATTTTTCGAATTTTTTCTTGCTTTATCGTCCTTGCGATTTTTATTGGCATCTTGCAACTTGTTTGTTGCAGCCAACAATCGCAACGAATTTGAATATCAATAAACACTTCAATTGCAGCAAACAATTCGAAAGCACATACACAAGCACACCCACACACAGTAAGGGAGGTAAGCAGAATAAATAGGAAGAATAAAAAATATTACAAAAAAAAAAAACTCTGCAAGGATATGCCGCATGAGCGCCTGCATGTGTGTGTGTGTGCGGCGAAAGGAAGCGAAAAAAATGCTAAACTATGAGGTCGGGACCAATAAAAATTGCAAAAGTGTGCAAATAAATATAAATCAGCTTGAATTGCAATTGAAAGTCGCTCGACGCGGGGAGGAGTGAGAGCACAGCTTGGTGAAATATTAGAAAAAGGATTATATTGCTTTATTGTTGTTATGAATCCCAACCACGTATGTGTGCGTTTATATATGTATATTTGAATTTGTGCATGACTTCATATATACTGTTATATATATTTTCATATACACTACTCCCCATGTGTACAGTGAATTCTGCTTGTTGGCGCGTTGTTGCAAATTGAATAAATATTCAAGGACATTTACATACTTTCGCAACTCCTGGCATGTCCAGTCAACTTTAACGAGCTTGTTTTAGTCATAAATTTTACAAGATTGTGAATTTAATATTGAAAGTGTAACAAATTTGATTTTATATTGTAGAAATAAAAAAAAGTTGCTAAGGAGAAGGAACTTCTCGATTTTTAGATAAAGATGGGACATAGTTTTACTATTTTTTTACCTTCAATGCTATAAAAGCTAAAAATAATATATTCATATAATAAATAGTCGGCGTTTATGTCCGTACTATCGATACTTTCTTTCCATTCGTACTTGACGTACTTACTTCTTGTTCATATGAGTTTAAGAGGCTTCCGAACCGGTATAGGATATTATGAATTATTTTATAATAAAAATATGCCAATGCTTTCGGAGATGCGGCTACTATAAGGTTGGAAAACAATTTTTTAGATGTTAGTTGGGATACGTATCGAACACAAGTCCTGTGTAATTACATACCAATTATCTATACATCGTGGCGGCATATGCAAATACATATTGTATTTAAGCTTATTTCTTGAACTAATTATTTGATCGATTTTCAACTGCCACTTGCCATGTGTGTCTAGGAAATGTGTTTTAAGTGTGTCACCTTAAAGCATTCGCTTAACAATTTAATCTGAATTAAATTGCAATTTTTAATTTTATCTGACAAAAATGGCTTCTACCCTACTTCTATTTTCTATGATAAAGTTGATTAAGGTGTTTTATCCAGTGGTAACTGCAAAGCCCATGAGCTGGTCAGAGGGGCTCGCTTGTTCACATCGGAATCGCAGGGCTTCTTACTTGAAATTATCCAATAGGCATTCATGCAATAAGGCCAAAAATCTTCTTGGACACATGTTGTCAAAGTTGTATAGAGTAGAATGAAGTGGAAACATCCAAGTACTTTATCTTCTAATGTCCAGCCTTTGCAAGACTGAGGTTGAATCTCGGTAGTCTTATCTTCAGTTATCCAGTTATCACCATTTTATAGCCTTTGTAGTTTGCCATTTTAATTTAGTTATCAATTAATTGAAATTTTAACAAGTTGACAACCTTTAGACCTAATGTTTCAGTTTATTCGAGAAAGATAAAGAACAATTCCAAAAATATAACTTTCTTATTGTTTAAATCTTTACTATGGTGGCGCTCTCTATAATGCCACCGTGACAAAATTTTGTTGCGCTACGTAATTTCATTGCAGTTGACCAATTTTATTAGCAAACATAAAGAAATTATATTTTAGAGTACGATAGAGAAATTCAATGTTCAGAAAGCTTATATTTTGCGAGTTTATTTGTTCACATAAACCGGTTGAGAAGTACAAAAATTCAATATGTACTTAAAAGTTTGCAAGTAATCTAATTTTTCTTTATTTTATTGTACATTTTAAAGCGCATACACACACAAATAAACACTCAAAGACTGTCCGGTAAATTTTGTGTAACAAAAAATTCTCTTCGGTCAATTGTTGCCACATTCGCCCTAAAAAGGGTTATTTGCCTCATTAAACTTTATGCAACAATTTCCATTAGTTTGCTTAATGCGTCGCACCCCAGTCACTAGCGTCCACTATGGGCAACATAAAACAAAATCAAAAAAAAAAAAACAGAAACTTCACGAAAAATTACAAAGTTTTTCCAAATATTTTACCATTAAATTGCGTTAAATTGTAAAATGGAAATAAAACGTGAAAAAGTGGCAAAAGCATAAGAGAATTACACATTGAAAACGAAGGGACGAGCACACATACACATTTACATGTGTGGATACTTTCCTTCACATCTTATTAGACGCCCATCTTGTGCCATTTTTCACGAGGAAAATTGTGTCACACAACACTCATACGCCCCATTAAACGCTGGCAAACTGTCGCTTTCGTTTTGCGGTACACTTTGCGTGTGTGTATGTGAGTGTGCCCAACAAAACAAAGCGCCTTCAACACCTTAACACCAATGTGTGATTGTACGCGCCTGTGTGTGTGTGTGTACATTTTGGAACTTTTCCAGTTGCGCTGCTATGTTGTTGTTGTTGTTATGTTCTCATTTTTGTTCGCATGTTTGTTTGCTGCCGACGTCATTCCACCTCATTTCGGTTGTTGCTTTGTGGCCGTTTATTTTTTTGTTGTTGTTGCTGTTGTGGCATGGGTACCACTAATGTGTGCTCCCAAAAGTATCAAAGTGTTTTTAGTTAACCACACACACACACACATACGTTTTAACAATATATATTTTTCTTTTTGTTGCCACATGGTTCCACTGACTCCACATCTATCTCACGTGCCACTCTCTACAGTAAATTTTAACACAATTTCGTATGTACGTGTGCTTGAGTGGCCGTTATGTTGCAACTTCATCATATTCATTATTTTGTTGGACCGAAATTATGATTCATATTTGTTGACATTGCGCTCAGGGCTATAAAGGTCTGATTTTCTACGCCTAAATAAATATATATGTGGCTCTAAAGCTTTTAAGGCTATGTGGGAAAAGGGTGAACGTACACCCAATAAGCATATTTTGGTGTTCTTGGTTTCTTTAGTTAAAAAGTAATGGTTTATGGTAGAACAATTAAAATTAAAGTCAGTTTGGTTATGATGGATTGATCTGGATCTAATTTTCGAACTGTAGAACTTATCGTCATCAATCTATAAAAACTGAGAATAAGGTTATGGCGATAAAAATTAAGCGAAAAAGTATATTAAGTATGCACTCTACCGTTAACCAGAGCGGTTTAATTATTATTGTATAATCTAATTGGACGATCGTTGTTCTCAGTGAACTAACTAGTTGATATGCAGAACTACTCTACAAGTTGTAAGTTTTAAGCATAACAGATGCATATATTCAATATGAGAAAAAAACTTCTTTTAAAATCCATAAGTTACTTCGCGTCTGACCTTGAACTTAAAGAGCCTT
This sequence comes from Bactrocera oleae, assembly GCF_042242935.1. Lineage (NCBI taxonomy): Eukaryota > Metazoa > Arthropoda > Insecta > Diptera > Tephritidae > Bactrocera > Bactrocera oleae. The sequence goes on along the minus strand of NC_091540.1, from coordinate 68,015,483 downwards.
CTACATGTGGCTCACATCGGCAATTTCATATCGTTTTAATTAGATTCTGAAAAGTATCTTAGATATCCAAAGTATAATATGACAAAAGTGAATCTATGAAACCTTGCGACTATGTTACAGCTTATTTTCCAGTTTCTTCTATTGAAGTATTTTTTTTGTTGGAAATTTCAGGATTTTTGATTAAAAAGCTTACTATATGAATTTATTCATATCCATACGTATACTTGCTTATTACCAGCCACATCGAGCATTTGTTGCCTACTGTTACATATAAAACATATGTCTAATGGCAAGCGTGTCCCGCCGGTGCGTATGATGAACGTAGGGAACTGTTCACATTCCCATCCACTCTTACTCAGCCACCTTCGCATTATCATTAAAGTAAACATTTTTTATAACGCCGCTGACATTATGACTGACTCCACAGCCGATTCAACACACATATACACACACACACACACTCACATGTCCATACATCCATCAGCGCTAATTCTCTGCTCTACAAAGTAGCATTTAGCTCCAAACAACTCACTGCCAATGACATTGCGCACGTACACATATATATTTATCTTAATGTGTGTAGTTAATCTAATGCTTATTTTCTATTTAGCTTTTATCATCATTTGTCTGGGTGTTGTCACCATGACTTTATTTACATGACCACGTGCGGTGCTTCAAAAAAATTGTAACATGCTAGCGGACTCACACACACATATACTTATTGGTACATATACATACATATATATTCCTCCATATATCCTTCCCTTGTTCACCTGCTGCGTTCATATCGTGAATTCTCGAGTCCATCGCTAAATGCTTTCACATGTTGTTGTTTATGTATGTATGTGATTCGTTTTGAAAAAATTTGCAAAGCAAAAACAATAAAAAAGCGCCGTGGATCGCACTTTTAATTAATTAAAATGTAAGTACATTAAGGGAACACACTTAACCGCCAACTGACACGTATGGATTTGCAGGGCAAAGTCTAAAGACCCGCTCTTGTGAACTTGGCGTTGCGCTGGTCACGGTGCCACCTAATTTTTTCTTCTCTGTACAATGTGCCAAAGGTTGAATTTAAAGCGTATTCCACTTAAATGTGTTGCAAGTTTTTAGAAGTGCTTTGATGTCATTCGAAATTCATTACAGAGTGTGTAGATTATACAAAACATAAAAAAGAGATTTTGAATAAGCTTTGATTCTTGTTGAAAATTTAATTTATTTATATATTCAGGTCCTAACTCTCAGCTTCTGTTCTTTACGGAATTCTTCCATGATCGTTAGGGGCGCCACTAATGCTTCAAGTGAAAGAATGGCTCTAGTTCACCCTCCACAATCTTACTTTCTATTACGGCTCTGTGTACAGGTTTTTGTTTAAGTACATTCGATTTCAGGCTTAAAGGCTTTTGATCCTTTCCTCGTATTTCTGAAACATTAACGCTTGGTATAATAATATGCGTTGAAATAGTTTCTTTGAAAATTGAGAGTTTGTATATGTAGTCTATATAAAGTCTTTATATATTTGACATTTCTTTTGTATTATATCTGTTGGCAATAAAAGATAATCTGGATTCCCCCATTTCGACTTATTTTTATTCATGTTCTTCGTTGGTTAGTTGATTGGTTGAAAAGAAAGGCGCTAAAGCTCTAGAATTCAGGCGGCCATATTTAGGAATTATTTAAGCCTATCGTGCTCTCGAGTGATAACCAATTAAGACTTATCCAGCAACTCAGTGGATTTGGTAAAATTCCTGATTTTTATCACCCCAGCTGCTCAAAGCCTCTTAAGTTAGAACATTAGAAGCCGTGGAAGATATTCCCTCTCAACCGCATGGAGCCAACTTCTTATGCTTGTGTCAAGCTATGAGGAGTTTTTCTTTTTTTACAACAACAAAAATATTAGTGTTGCTGATTAGCTAAGTCTTTAATTTTTTGTGACTTCTTTACTTTGTTGCACGTCCAAGTGCTGTAACCTACTTATATTCAACTAACTAAATAAACCAAAGTTGTTGCAATTCTAAACTCTCTCTCCACAGTTAATATCCCGTACAGCTGCGCGCAAAATAAACCATCAAAATTGTGGAATTTTTTAATTTTTCCAAAACATTAGCTAAAACAATATGCAACTCAAATATGGCGCGAAAAGGCAAATCTTCAACACCATAACGCAATGGGCGCACAGCAAAAAAAAAAAACAAAGAGGAGCAAACGAAGGAAAGCAAATAAACACAGAAACCAGTCAACACAGTGCAGACGTAATAATGCGGGCAATCGTAAAATTTTGTGCGGTTAAACGTCAAACACTCATATGTGGCAACGACGGCGATGGCGACAGCGCAGAGAGTGGCGCAGAGTGCCAAAGGACGCAGCTGTCCAGACGGAAGTGAGCACGCAAAGCAGTTAAATGTGTGAAATTTGAAAAACTTGCCGACGCGTCGAGTGCACAAGGCGGGGATTTGCCTGGATAGTGTAATAAAAGGAGTGCTGTTGGGTGTAGGAGAGTATGTTATGTATGAGTTCATACGAGTAAATATGTTATATAAGTTTATAGCTCATATATGAAGAATTTCAAAATGAATTACTAGAGTTACTCAAAAATTTTAGATATTGAATTAAAATAGATATTTATGATTTTAAAGATGAATTCTGATTGGGAGCCTCAAAATATTGAAATATTGAATTAGCACAAACATATCGTTGTGTACCACCCTAATGTTCACATACTGCACCGGAAATATGACAGACCCTCAATGGCAGGCACAACTAAGTTTATTTTATTTTCTAGTTTCCTCCGAAATTACCAAAATTCTAAGCATTCGACGTTCCCACAACACACAGGTTTTGAGTGCATGTCTCTGTATTTGTTAGTAGATTTATTTCGACGAACAAATGCAGCACCGACAAAACAGAGAAGTATATATTTATATATGTATATTGTGCCTCCAAGAGCCTGCTGGCTGACGAGTTTGGCTGCCCGCAGCAATTTTTCGCTTCATAACAAATATTCACATTCATTTTGACGCTTTGGCATTTCGACTGGCTTTCAATTTGTTGTTATCTATATTTATCTACACACATACATACATATGCTTATGTATATTTCCTTCAGCTATGCATACGTGCCTCACTAGCATTCACTTGCATGCCCCACTTTTGGCTCTCCTCCCTCAATTTTGTCCTTTGCAGAATTGCTGCTTCTTGCTGCCATCATCTTTTCTTCGTTTTTTTTTTGTTGGTTTTCCTTTATCTGGCTTTCATTGCATTTCATTTCATACGGTTCTTTGTGTAAATATTTGATTTTTCCATTAAAGTCAATTTGCTTTCATGATTCTGTAATTCATTATTTGCACAATTCACACAGCGTGAATTACCCATATACCATTGCGCAAACATACACCCATATATAAATATACATACATATGCACACACCCTTGCATAGTTTTAAAAATATTCTTGGCAGTATACAATTGGACTTTCCCATTCTCAAGGATCTTTCCACTGTATTCGCCCACCGGGCGAGTTCGGTTGTGCAAAAAGCTATGTGTTGGTTTGAAGCCCCTTTTTGTGCATCGAGTGAAGTACAGTTGAAGTTATCTCTAACATTAGTAGTTCCTTAACAATTTATATCATGGTAAAATGCGTCATAACAAGAAAAAACGCTAAATTCGGTTCCACCGAAGTTATAGTACTTTTCACTAATACAAAGATTCCCTACAAGAAATGTGATCGATCAGTTTGTATGGCAGCAATATGCTATAGTGACTCTTTTCGTATTCGAGAACCATTTAGAGCGAAAGAAGTTATCGAAAAATTAAAAAGAAAAGTACAATGTAGGAGTCCTTGACTTCATGACGAGTCGAACTTCAACGTTTTTTGCCACTTAAATACTTGTGTTCCTTATAAAGTAGACTCTCCAAAACACGCAGCATTTTCAATGACTCCGTAGCCGTGATTGTATTGGAAATACAAAAATTCAAGCATTTCTTCTCAAGCATACTTCCATGGTAAATATCGCCAGACAAAGTTTTCGCGTCGCAAACGAACACCTGTCAAACACACTCTAATTGGCATATGGAAATCAAACTTCACATGAGGAAGGTTATATCAATCTAGGAAAAATATGTTTATTGAATCGGTTTGTGCGCGATAAAATTCGTCTAATGTTCCATTGGCAGATAATCACTCAAGATCAAAGTCGTGCTGGAGATGATCTAGATACAATCTGTTTGTTCTACATAATGGAAAAATGTATTCTGTCAAATAGCTAACAAGTTTTCCTAGTAAACCTGTCACATACATACATATGTACTTGTACATTAGAGTGGAGCGAAAAAAAATTTTTTTTTTTGATTAGCCTGAGAGTAAAATTTGTAGATTATAAAAAAAGAAAATTTTTTATTTCATAAAAGTGATAAGTGTTCTAGAAGCTGTCCGGAGCCCTCTCAACCTGCTTTCCTTAAGCGTTAAAATACATTTTTAGTCAAAAACTGTCAAATTGGGGAATTTTATATAAATGTGAAGAGTTTAACAAAAAAAACCCTTTTTTGTCCAAAAACATTTTTAACTCGAAATTTACTTTAAAAGTGGGCCCTCTAGATGTTAAAAAAAAATTTTTTTTTCGCTCCACCCTAATGTACTTACAGATAATGAAATATAGCTTTGGGTCTCCGATCCAGAAATACCTACACCAGATTTTTCCTTCATCCAGACTTTATACCAATACATACAAATACATATATTATGGATCCATACGAGCACTTTATGCGATCGGAAAATCTTGCTTGTAATTGGTTTCGGCAACAAATTTATCTTAAATAAATGCCTCTAAAATATTTAGTAGCTTATGATAGATAGCGGCAGATATCAGAGCTTAAGTGAAAATCAGTCGCTTTTTAAAGATCTTTCGTGAACTGTGAAATCAGACATTAGATCCCAATGGCTTTATTAAGATTTTTGTGCGTATATAAAAGCTTATTTCTTGCTTTCCAGATCGAAATATGGTTTAAGATGGTTTTAACATGATTAATTTTACCACAATTTTAAAATTCTTAAATTATCGCAAAATTTTTTCAATTTCGGTGTATTCAATGGAAAAAAGATTTCTTTTTTTTTGAAGATCTCCGAAAAATTGATGATTGAAGAAGTTAAAGGAGAAACAGCCACATTTATGTCCGAAAAAAATTCGGGTTTATGAGATGCATTAAATACTTTGAATGGCTTATAGTAAGTATCGGGAGTATCTCATAAACTTATTATCTTTTGGTATCCCAAAAGGCTCCTATAATCAAACTACCATATATATATCTACTTCTTCAAAAATTCAGCTACATTAGGGTGCGTATTCATATTTTTTAAATAAACGTATCTAAGAAAGATGTCTATTTGGAATTTAGAGAATGTCTTTCATTAAAATAAATATTTTACAAAGAACAGCTACCACCCTAAAAAATACGAGTACATTTCACGTGATGTGTGTGTCGTCATTAACCGCAAATACCACAAATAATTAAAATTTAGCAGCTATTGCGCGTGCCACAAAAATTATTAGTGGAATGCCACATATGTCATTATTACCTAATTTGGATATGTCGCACACACACACACCCAAGTGTTATAGTGCGAAATGCGTCGCACAGACACACCACAACAGCAATTTTAAATAATGTCACAGACAATGCTTAGCAATGGCAACAACCATCAGCCAACTCCCCGTTAGAAATGCCGAAGGCTGCGACATTTGCCATTTTAACGAGATTAGCCGAGTTAGCGTGGCGGACGTGCGTGGCTTTATCTGCCTCAGTCTCTTTGCGTCTCTGTGTCTGCGTCTGCATTCTGCGTATTTTATGCACTAAATTGCGCTCAATCAATTTTAATCGAATCTCATCGAATTGGCGTGAATCCTCGAACAGGGCTTGTCAGTTTCATCGTCAACACCAACACCAACAAGCGTCAGCTTTGACTCAGAGTCGCATTAGTGTTATGGAATGGTCGATAACGTATTCTACTTTGCTACTACTGCCACACAAGGTGCTGATGTGGAGCGCGGGTGGTGGAAAAAAATCGTCATCTAATTTACTTCGCGGTTTGCATACAAATTTTAGGCTGCACTTTTTCATTAGACGTCGCTGCTTGACGGGTCGGTGTCGCCAACGCAAGGATTCACTTGTACAAGCAAAATGTACATATGTTAGTGTATAGATATGCTTCGGTGATATGACGTGATGTGTGGTTAGATTATGGGCCACGCGTAGTCACGCTCCTCTTCATTATTATCGTCACGATATGCATTGCTTTCTTTTGATCGCATGAATTTATTATTAATTGTACGATTTTATGACTTCAAGCCACAATTTCGCATTGGTTCGAGTTTAAATGAGTCTAGTTTAACATGTTGAAGTGTGAATTGGCGGTTTTAAAAGGAAAATTCCGCGGACCGGAGTTTCTTCAGTATCTTCGTTTAATTCGTCCATCCATCTTGATCTTACTATTCTCTATTATATTTAATGAGTTTATCCGCAATCTAGTAAATTTTTCCGGCTTATAGCATAGTTCTTATGCTTCAAGAGCTAAAATTAAAAATATATTTTTTTTCTATTCCTATGTTGGTCAGCATTAGCGAGTTTCTTCCGAGGCTTTAGTTCGGCTTTTATGACAGGTTATTTTCAAAGAGTGTCTAAGCTGTTCTAAATTCCCGTCTAGTCTGCTATTCTCCAGACTTCGAATCGCCTTTTAATTTTTTCCACGTTTGTTTTGTTATCGACGGGATGCACCGACGTGTAGGTGAAGTTGGCAGTTCAGTAGGAGGGGCTCTATAATCGTGTCGATATCTCATTAGCATCTTATTTATGATATAATTATAAACCACCTCATATACCAGCTCCTTACCACAATAAGTCTGCTTGTCTTTTTTGGTATATGAATTATGATTACTAAATAAAGCTATCAGATAAGATAGATGTATCCCAACTGTAAGTATATTGCTTAAAGACTCAGTTATTCTCGAACAAAGCCATTTTTACTTACTCTATTATTAAATAAGGTAACTTACAAGGTAACGACTTAGATAAACAATGACTGTTGCTTTAATAAAGCGCCTAAATGTAGGCAATACTCGATGCCCTATTTAAAATAGATTTACAAAACAGTCGTTGGCCAAGTAAGAGTAGTTGAACGAAGAGAAGATAAGTGCAATTTATCAAATCAAAAAATTATATTTTAAATTTTATAAATCTGAAGTTTTTTAAAACACGAAACAATCTGTTCAACACAGTTGTCATTTCACATTCAAAATAAAAATCAATCAAATTTCTCAATTACTCCTAAATTGCAGCAAACTACTTTGTAAACTTCTTAATGACTTTTAAACTATGCAAGCGCATTTCTATCAATTTCTAACTAGCATTTGCAAGTTTCCAATGTCTCTTAAGGTGCGCTTAGAGAGTTTAAGAAAACTTTTCTACCCACACATGCATACAAACAACACAACTGTTGCAGGAAAAAGTTTCATCTGAACGCCACGAAACTTTCTATGAATATTTACCCAGTGGTATTTTCGAGAGAGGTAAACGATTGTATATACTACTACAATAATATAATGTGTTTTTAAAGAAAACTTATTAGTTAACTACGAGGTGTTAAGGCATCGAGCTAGATAAGGTGATCTTGAGCATTTTCAAATATAAAAGCATAAATAAATAAGCAAAATACTACACCTCTTTGTTAGTGGTTAACAATAATTAGATGTAGACAACAGTGTTGTTAGTCGGCTTGACATCACATATCGTTATCACGTACCCTATTATGTATTTGTCCTAATAAGTATGCCTCACATTCTGGCAGCCGTGAATTTCCTGGCATACTTACTAATGTAAGTGAGGTCGTCGTCAGGTGACCCCTAAATTGATTAAACCAAGGATCACACGAAGGATTGGTGACTGTGCTAAAAGTAAAAGATGACCTTTGAAAGGGACCTCTTGAAGGGTTTTTGACCTTACTAAAGTTGAGCAAAAAGGTCATAGACTCATGAAAAGTTGTGCTAAAACTAAACAAAATGAGTGAAGTTGGTCCATGATATACCTTAACATAAATATTAAGTATAACGATTATCTTTAATGTAAATGGTTGTTTGCCGAATATATGGGTAATTGTGTAAGTTAACATGAATATTGAATATGAACATATTTTCTTTCTGTTAAACGTCCCTTAGCCCAAATAAATATTAAGTATATTATTTATGATACTAAGAATCTTCACTTTCATGTTAAATTTCTTGATAATTCATATTTTCTACCTAAAACCTGAAAAATATTTACTTTTCTTTATTTTATCTTCTTTTTTCGTACTTTTATTCAATCCACGATTAGCCGAGTGATATTTGATAGTTGCTCAATTTATTCGTACTTCACTTCCCACTGGGTTAATCCTCACATCAAACTTTTTGCTTGGCCTTGTGCGACATTTCATTTCATTTCACTTCTAAATTTGTTCTCTCACTCCTTTCTAAATGCCGCAACTGGCATTCCACTAACGGCGTTGCACTCTAATTGCGTTATTAGTGCGCTGCCATGTTGCAAGAGACAACTTCCCATTCACTTGCCTAATCACAGTATCAGACACCGCGCTGCTTTCACTCAGTTACGGCTGCTGTGGCATTCAAATGCTTGAACAACACCGTTATAAATGGTTGCAGATATCGTCATGAGTTCATGTATGTGATTATATTGGTTCGCAGATCTGTATGCTTATAAGAGAAAGAGGTAAATTTAGGCAAGTGAGAAAATCCATAATAGACTTGATATTATGTGGTGTTGCCAGACTGTAGAGAATTATAAAGCAATCCAGTAATTTACGCTTTCAATTGCAAATGCATTGTTGACGTGTGAGGATCTCCTCTAGAGAATGAAGTTTTATGACCGTGAAATAGTAATTTTTGTGTGAATATTATATGGGACATATGTGTATAAAACATGAGTTAAGGATATATTAAATCAAAAATGGTTATTGACCTCAGAAAGGATTGCTGACTTCGCTAAATAAAGAAAACGGTCATTGACCTTAAAAATGTATGGTTGTTGACCTCGCTAATAGTAAACAAAAGGCTCACCTCGCCAAGGGTCATTAAATGGATGAGTGCTGTTGTAGTCATTTGTATGACAATGCGAGGATATATTTGTAATAAAAATACCCTTAAAAATTTAAATGGGCTTATCATTTGTAAGTTGGAGTCCAAGATCTTCCCTGCCCTAACTTTGTTCATCGAGAGTCGACTTATGTTCTCAATCGCCTGTGAAAAGTAGTATTTGTTAGACATAGTCGTTATATAAACCCATAATTTTCTTAAAAAAATTTCAATCAAAAGTGCAGAATCTTCTCTGGCAGAAACCCTCAGGTCCATATAATCGGAAATGCAGTAGTTTCGAATAATATACGAATGTAATCTTAGCATGATTTGAGGGTTTTGTATGGTCACTAAATTATTTATTATTCCTACTTACATAAACTGTAACAGTACATAAACGGTTTGAGTAGCACAACTGATTGGGAGTTTTTAAAGGGGCCCAGTTTCAACTTGAACGTATTTGTAGAACTATAGCATTATGAAAACCTGGTTCATAGTGATTGAGCTAATAAAATCACCCAGCTATGATGAGTTACATCCATCCATACACATTCATATTGGGCGAAGCAAAATACTGCCGCTGACTTGCATAACATAACATAAATGCGTTGCTTATACCTTGAGCGTTCGGTACTCACCTACCTTCATGGTACTCAAAGTTTTAGTATTAAAAATACGCTTCGTAGAGTTTCATTTACATTTGATCAGTCTCTGTTTTTTATTTCTCATTTGCTCAAGGCTCAGTTTTTCTTGAGTTTACCTAATTTTCTGATTCTTCTTAATGAAACATAAAACCACAAAGGAAGAGCCTTAGTATGAAGGTTACAAGGTTTCTAGAAATACTTAGGATTCCAGTATTGAAATTTTTTTGTCGAAAAGGAACTCAAAGGTTCTTAAATCGTTCACCGATTCCAGCACACCCCAATTCCCTGTCGATCCGCTTATTGCAAATATACTCAAAGTAACAGTATTAATTAACGAAAGCGACGATAGCGTACTTAACACCTTCGGAGCTTTAAACGAATGCCTATCTCCTCTTGTTGCCATCGAACAGCGTTCAATTTGTAAGCTGAGGTTATATTTAAGTGGCACTTCGCATGCAGGAAATGCGCTGCACTTAACATAAAAAGTCAACAAAGTGAAATGAGTAAAAAATGGAATTTTTATTTTTGATACTTTACATGCTATTTGCTATGTAATGTGGCAGCGGCAGCAATAACAACAACAATAACGTTGGCGAAAGTCAGGCAATAATGGCAAAAGTGAATGGCGAAGCAACAATTTGCTATTAGTCCCTTACAACAGGTTGTACACATGACAGGAGGCGCATTTTAAGCGATACGCTGGGAGCACACACACACAGAGATACATACATACATATGTATATGCGACCAATCAGCATGCCACACAGACAAGCACACGCATACGTTACAATGTTGACTAGCAATTCACACATGAATGCACATGCCCTTGCAGCGCACACACATACACACTAGCACATAATTATATTTATGTACATATGTGTGTGTGTGTGATACTGTGAAATCAATAATGTGGCGTCAAGTGCCATGACTCAAAGGACATCGAACAACGATAGAGCATGATGAACTGAGTCGAAGGGGTATCGAGGGGCAGAAAGTAACAGCGAAGTGAAGTGCAGGCCCAGCCGGCGCAACAAGCCATCAATAAAATTGTCATAAATTCATTTTTATATCAAATTGATATGCACGAATGCGAAGCGGTGTTAAAGTGTCGAGGGCCGAGCGGCGCTGAGCGGTGAGTGGCGACTGACGAGCAGAGCGGTGGGCAGCGTAGGCGCGATGAAAGCCCTCAGTGGCAGCGCAACGAGCACTTTACAATTCGCAACAACTAAAGTGCCAATGCAACGCTGGGACGTTTGTGGAGTTTGTGGCAAGCAGTGAATGCCTCGACGACTGACACTTTGGGTGCTTGGCGGACGTATAAAAATGGATAAAAATAACAATTTTATACGAAATGCGAATGAAATGAAAAGTTTATAAATAACTCATGTGTGTCAGTGCATTCGTGTGCATGTGTGTGTGTGTGGGTGCAAGTGTGAAGTGTAGGCGCAAAAACTATATGAAACTTTTATTAGCTATGCAAATGTGGCGCGTTAAATTTTTCTCTCACACTTCCGGCAGCACTCACTCTCTCACGCCGGGGCGGTGCTTTAGTGTGCCACATACGTCAATACATGCAACACGCTGCCAAAGCGTTTGTGAAGCGTTGCGCACTTGTTGCCTCGCATGCAATCAAAGCTCATGCCACAATACCACACATATTGCGCTTTAATATACAATTCATAAGTGGATATTGTGAAGTGTGTGTGTGTACATGGCGACACGTGAGCCGCTGATATGTGGTTAAGCGGTTGGAGGCATCGATGACTGTTGAAAACTATTGCACGCAGGTGTAATGCAGGCGTGTCACCGCACATTAAAAAAGGGCGTTAATGCTTTTTTGAAAATTGTTGTTGTGAAAACTTTAACGAACGTTCGCCAATATTCCACATGCTTATGTGATAATAGATGATATGAGGTGATTTAATTAAGTGAATGTGATGAATTTTGATGTGGTATTATTTGAAGAGTTGTGATTAAGTTAGATGTGATGTGTGATTATGGGATATAATGCGATGTGATGAAATATGATATGATGTGATACGATACGATATGATTGAATTCTACGAGAGATTCTACGAGATGATAATTGGTATTGGCTTAATATGCGATATGATGTCACATAAGTAAATGATGCGAGTAAATAAAATGATAAGATTGATGTTAAGTGTTTTGATATAAAGTGAAGGGAAGAGATATGATATGATGTGATGTAATTTGAGGAAATATATAATATATATATTCGATATAATGTATGATGTGGTAATATTTGTTTCTAGCAATGGTGGATTCAATATGATGTGATGTAGATGTGATTGAAAGTGATGTGTTTTAAAGTGTCTGAATTTGGTGAATGTGGGATCATATGATGGGATATATACTTATAACTTAACATGATATTATTTAGTTAATGTGCTGCAAAAGGTGTATTATGATCTCTTATTATGTGATTGAGAATTACGTGACGATATATGTCATAATAAATGATATAAGGTCAGACGATGTCATTTGGAATGATACTGATAATGTGATGTGATATTATAGATATTATATAATATGTAGCTATGAAATTAAATACGATGCTTCAAATAAGCTGTGAATGAGCAGATGAGATTTGATATCGAGCAATGTAGAAAATTTGATCGGACTTTGTTTGTAATGTAACCTTTCGTAAAATGACTTCATCTGATGCATCTACAAGTAGATGTGTTGCATCGAAGTGATTAAGTAAAATATACGAGTACATTCATATGTAGCTAAAGACTTCCTTATAGCTATTTTATGGCTCACTTGCATTCATATTTCTTTTAATGGAACAAATTTCCATGAGCAAATCTGACGATATAATTAAACATTTTATTACACAAACAAAATATTGTGAATTTACGTACATTACTTACTCAAACAACAATAGATATGAATGAAGTTACACCATTACACCTCTTAACGCATTGCACATAAACAATTGCCACAATCTTCGTAAAATTCCCTTAAAAATTTGTTGCAACTTGCTGATGTTTGCTTAAATTGAGATACTATTGTGTAAATATTTGCTTACATAATTAACTTAATTCATTTTGATTTTCAGACAATGTTGCAGTGAGAAAGCCAATAACGAACTTAATGGCTTAGCCGACTCCATTCCGAAGCGAGCGACTGAGTTGCGCAGATAGTATTATTGTGCTGGTGGTAGCGGTAAATCAATGAGACCAATGAAAATGTTGAAGACAACATGCCGGAAATGCTAAGCTAATTGTTTGCACAAGCAAAATAAACAAATGATAGACGTCTAAGGACACACACACACACCCATACATACACACATGCTTCCTTTGGATAATGATAATTGAGATGAAGCGGATAAGAGTGATAATTATGATGCCTGCTTGTTGCATGAATATCTGTATAGGAGAACAGCGGCTGCTTGAAGGAAGTTCATTGATGCGAATTGCTGGTTGCTTGGTGTGTAGGTGTTGATGTAATCAAATATAATACCTGACCAGCTCTTTTGCAAATGGTAATGCAGTAATTCTGGTGTACCTGAAAGCGATGCATAACATATGAGGCAAATTGAATTGATAATGTTGCAAGTGGAGTTGAGACTTCGAATGCATTGTTGACCTAAGCTTATTTTAAGGTTATTTATTTGGTTTGAGCAATACTGGAAGAATAAATCGTTGAGAGAAGAATTATTGATTTTAGTATTAAATTTTTTTTTGAACATAGAGAACAGTTGATAGTTCTTTCCACGAAATGCTACTCATAAATTGCATAATAGATGGGTTTGGACATTTCCCTACTCTTTGGAGTTCATCTGAACAATCAATATCCGGTTCAGCTCATGAGAACGAGAATTTTCGCCTGAGGTTCTTCTAGACCATCGTTTTGCTTAAATTTATTATATATTTTTGCTCTTTTCCTCCTTAAATCATAATATATTTTAACTTTATATATCTATGCACGTAAGTGTATTATTTATTCTGTGAAATCTTTCCCAATCTAACTTTATTTTGCCTAAATGGAAACAATTTCCTAAAATCAACTCTACAAAGGTCGACAATTTTTTTTGAGCGAAATTTAATTTGAAAACCATTGCCGATATCTTAGATATATATGCATATGAATGTACATATATTATATATAAGATACTGCAAGATCTTTGGCCTATTACGGGAGTTGATCGGAATATACTTAAGATCATATTTGATCCGAACTGGTACAACCTTTTTATGTTCGTGTAAAGCTTTATTTCAATATGTCAATTAGTGTGAGTTTGACAGCTGTTTGTTTACAACCAGTCCGGGTCAAATTTGATCTGGAGTTTAAAAGAGGAAAAAAAAGTTATTTTGTAAATCGATATTTTGGAATACTACGGCAAAAGCATAAAAAAACACCAAAAAGAAAACACCTTTCATTCTTTCGAGGACCATTGTTTTAGGAATTTATTGTTTTACAAATAATCTAATAACAACTATCCAGTGACACCTATTAAGACACTTGATCTATAACAAATTAATTTTTTTAAGAATTCAGCAAAAGGCTTTAAGAAATTAGCCAATCGCAATTGCTTGAAGCGCCAATTATAAAATTTAATTTGGATGTAATAAAGAAAACTCCTCTAAGCTTCCTTTGTAGTTTCACCTTCACGTTCTAATTCTTTGCGACGCACATGACGCATGCGCAGATTCGTGCAGAGGCGTACGGAGCAGAAATAGGCGATCTCTACAATACTCAGTATAGACACGCCCATAAAGAGACCCAACAAACCGCCGCAGTTGGCAAGAAAGTCGGTGGTACCGTATAATTCCGAGCGTCTAGAGGTTAGAAATTGTGCTTCTTTGAAAAATATTGACACGCGGGACATTTTATTCCTGTAAAACACATGAAAAGGTAAAACATTTGGAAAGAAATTTTTTTTGAGCATTTCTCTGCGAGCATAAGTGCTAATAATGTTGTATACTCGTACTTTTTAGCATCATCGTTGTGAATTTTTACTCACTTTGTTATAAAATTACTAACGTCTTGCTGCTTAAAAGTATTCGCTATCATTTTATAATCGAAATCTGATTGTGATATTTCCGCTTCATAAGCGATGGAAGTACACGAAGGTAAGCAATCACATTCGGTACGTCCACGCACGTTTTCTTCTGCATTTTCCGCGCCCTGATTGAATTCCTTTAGTAAGAGTTGATCCTCAGCTTCGTTGATGCATTTCACATTGCTGGCGCCACAAACCGGTGTATCTGGTGTGTCTGTTGAAGCGGAATAAGGTTAGCCATTAAACAAAGACTTGATACTAAACTCTATGGACACCTACGCGGCATGGAGAACTTAACACAGCCACATTGGCTCAGTGTGAAATTCGACAAGCACTCGAGCTCACAATTACTCTGCGTATAAATTTGGAAGTAGCGCAAATAACGCTCCTTTTGGAAGTAACACTGACGTCTGTGGAATATTTGTATAAAAAAATGTATTTAAAATTTTTTTGGAAAATTGAAAACCCACCTATGTGGTTCATAGTGCCGCAAGCCCTCCGAGGTGGTTATAATTTTTGGTTTTATCGAAATCAAAACCTCCTGATCGAAGGGTATACGGAAGTATTGCTTCGATATTTGTGCCACCTCACCGGGTGTATGCAAAATGATCTAGATGGTGATTGTGATTAGAGGTTGTACTATATCTATAAGATACTTAAGACTTAAAGAGCCATATTAAAATATATGCGTCCCTAATATTTTCGGAATGAAAATTATGTATTGTACATATGTCACATTATAGAGTAAAATTATCGTTATCTTTATAAAAATATACTAAATTTGAAAAAACCAATTAATAATAATTGATAACGATTTAAATTAATCGATAAAAAATTTAAGGAATCGAGAGATTATCGACTTCTCATAAAACTTATCCAAAAAATTAACGATAAATTTGTGGCGAAAAATATTACTTAATTATATTATATGAATATGTCAGCAAATGATCATACAAAATTAGGGTCGCCATATAATTTATGGAATTCATAACAAAATATTGGTTTTTAGTAAGAAAATTTGGAACAATTAAAAAAACTTTAACTAAAGATTTATAAAAATAAATATCATCTCACCTTAAAACCTTGCACCGGACCGCGACACATATTATCAAAATCCTGTTCGAAGCCATTTAGCACCATATATAGACCAGCACGCGCTCCGGGGCCCAGCACACGTTCCGGATAGGTTTCAGGATCGGCACTTGCGCTATAGCCATCTTCCACATTCCAATCGGTGGCCGTACGATTGTCAGTTTGGAAAAGCATCTCCTTAATCATGCTAAGAAAAAAATATAATCATATTTAATTTAATGAGAAAATAAAGCGTTTTGTCAAGAGCCACTGTATATATGTAATTCTAACCCTTCCGGCCGGAAAATCTCCATGGGACTCAATGAATTGAAACTGTAACAAACACCCTCTTCGGTTATAAATTTCTTAAAAATTTGTTGGCATTTTTCCGGTGAGTTACGCCACTTGCAATTCAAATAGGTTTCATTGAACACTGGTGTGATGGCGCTCAGCGAACTTACGATCTCAGAACCCGATGCTAATAGGTGACCAAATTTGAAATCGGTTAACAAGTGGGCGTCACACACTTGAGCCAGAGCCTCCATGCGTACGCGCCTGCAATTTCAAATAAATTTCGTGAGTCTGTTTTTTTTTTCATTATTGTTTTCTTACTCTTGTTCCGTTAGGTTAATCTGGGAAACATTGTTAAATCTATCCGATATTTTCCAGTACAAATCGGTGAAATTTAAAACTGTTTGTCTTCCTTTTGTTTCAGTGCAAACCGTTACAGTTGGAAAGGGTATTTGCCAGACAGGTGTGGATTTCTCGGCGAAAGACACAATTACTGGGTTATTGTTCCACTTATCCCAAATATTCATTATCAGCGTGGCGCAAGTATAAATTGAGAATATCAGCACAAATACCCAGAAAAGTCTGAAAATTTTTAAAATAAAGGTATCGAAAGTTTTTTTTTATACTTTCTTTGTTTTTAAGTGTAAATAGGGCAATTTCTATTTTCTTAAACTTTATACATTTTCCAAAAAAAAATATCCCTGTATATTCTATAGTTTCCAGAAACTTCTGGTAACATATAAGCTTTTCAGATTCCGAAAAAAGTTTGAAGCTTTAAATGTCCAGTTTTTTCCCCCCAGAAGTAGGTAAGTGTAATTTTAAATTATGAAAACCCTGAACTGGTATGCAACTCGATTCAAGAAGAAAGAAACTGCCACAAAACAGTTTCTTGAATCCTGAAATCATTCGAAACTATTTTAAGATGTTTAAAAAAAATATTTTATGTTGAATGCTGCACCTTAAAACTATATGAATAATTTTCGCTTTCAATTCTATAGAAAATTAAATTAGTATTACGTTAAATAAATAATTTTTTAACAAATATTTTATTTTTTAAAAAACAACTCTTCACTTCACCTTTCCCAACGCGGCCGTTTCGTTTCGCCCAAATAACGGAAGCCATGTATTGTACTGTAGTCACAGTATTCTTTCAGAATACCGCAGGTCGCTTGACATTTGTTGCCATATTTAATCGCCTGCTTTGTGTCCACATCGTCTGCGTCGCTGTCGTTGTCGATATTTTCTCTCGAAGCAGCTGCGGTTTTCGCCATGAGCGCCGCACGTTTCCTAAGAGGATTACAGAGGCAAGCGGAAAATTTAAATCAGGGTTTAAAAAGGAGAGATAATAAGTAAACTTTTTAAGTATTTTATAAATAATTTTCACTATTTTGTTTTTAATTATTTTTTAATCACATTGAGCTATTACTTATATTCGATTTTAAAATATTTATATTTTTGCTTTTACGAAATATAAGTGTTTACATTTTTTAAGATTTTTTTTTGTGTTATGTTTTATTGAACATTTGTTTAATTTTTTAATATATTTTTGTTTTGTTGAATTTCAGTTTTTATATCCTCATATTTATATTCCTATAGCCTAGAAGGAAACGTCGGAGACCCTAAAAAATGTAGATATTTTATATAAGTTTAGCATATCGAGCTGATTTGATTTAGCCATGTTCGTCTGTCTCTATATACGCGACTAGTCCCTAAGTTTTGAGATATTGATCGCAAATTTTTTCACACGCTCTTTTCTCTCCAAAAAGCTGCTCATTTGTCGGAACGGTCAATATCGGATCACTATAGTACATATACAAACATACATGTATGTAGCTGTCATTCAAACTAAACGATCAGAATAAAGTGCTTGTATGGGAAACTTTTACATTTGACGAGGTATATTCAATAAATTTGGCACAGATTATTATCCAAGACATCGATACAATTCTCGAAGAAATTGTTCAGATCACGCTACTATAGCATATAGCGGCCATGCAAACTGAACGATCAAAACCAAGTTCGTGTAAGATTTTATTTTTATTTTTGAAAAATATGGTTTCGGTGCTACCGGGCTTTATTAAGAGCCATATTTTTTAAATTATTTCTCTATTTTTAATCACATGGCTTAAACGTTTATATATATGTTTTTTCATGAAATTTTATTTACTTAAATTCGAAAATAATTTTTTTAACGGTTTTTTACACATTTCTAATTTATTCGTATTTTGTTAATATTAGATCATACATTTTTTTATAATTAAATTTTTGAAGTTGAAGAAATTCTCTTTTCTCTTTTGTTTTTTGGTTAATTAATTCTTTTTCGAAAATTTGTTTCTACAATTTTGTTTTTTTGTCTTTTACATTTTTACACTGAAACTTTTGTTTAAATTATCGTATATTTTCGAAACATATACATATGTATGTTCATTTCTTCTAATTTTTTTTTTTATAATTGTTTAATACATTTTTCAATTAGTTCGCATTTTCTTAATTATTTCAGTCAAGAATTGTGATTTTATTTGTTATTCGTTAATGGTTTGTTTCCAAACATTATCTTTTGTATTTCCAACTTCCATACCGAGTCATTGATTTGCTTTCGGAAGTTTGTTTGCAATCTTTTTCTTATTCAATGATTTATCATCTAGAAATATTTCAAATTCACTTTGCTTTTTGTTTTCTTTTCTTCAAAAATTATTCACAATTTTTCACACATATTCACATTAACAAGAATTACCACTGCAAAGCAGCTGGAATACTGCTCAATGAAGCCTCCTTTTGCATATCCCTCTTCTCCTCGGTTTCCATATTTGCTCTACGTTTACTCTAATTCACCAGTAGTTTAACGCGTTTCAGCTTTTCTAAGCGTTTACTGCGAGCGCGTTACGATACTTAACCGACTGACGATAATTTGTGCATTCGCTTAGCGAATTACAGCGACTTTTATACCGTTAGATGACAAGAACTAGGCAGTAGCAGCGTTTTAGGTGTGTTAATTTCACGTTGGTGCGTTGGCGCCTTCAACTATGCAATGGGGAATGCGTTTTCCGGCTGAGTTGTGATGTAAATGAGTTTTGGGACCCCTCACTATCTGTAACTTTCGTTGCCGAAACTCCCAATTGAGAATTTACGCTCACTGAAATTGATATAACTGGCGTATAGTCCATCACTCTTCTTTCTTCGTGCTATCTTCACCATATGTGGCTATTAATTACTCTCGCTTTCGTTTGCACGCTTTGAAATTTTTTAACGCGTATTTCTCCTTTTAAATATTATGACGGCAATTAATTAATGTTCATGTCAACATCCAACGCTAATCCCAATTGGGATCACTGCGCTGATGAGCTTTTAATTCGCTCACCTTTATTAGATAAATGCGAATTAATGAAATAAATGCATTCGCGGGACTACTGAACAAATAGTAGTAGTGTTGGCAAACCCGTTGCCCATTATGGCATTATAATTCTACACAATTCTACTAGGTCGACACGTACTTTTAGAGTTACGGAAATTTGCATTCAGTGGTTTAATATATTGAGTGTATGACTTTATGCCATGCATAACATATAATCTTCGCTGATAGGAAAGAGATATCATTAAATATTTTCAATTATTTAAATGAGAACTAGACCAGTTTTGAATATACGCCGAATTTGGCATTACCTAGCGGTTCCGACAAATTAGCAGCTTAATTAGGAGAAAAGAACTTTTCCAAAATTTCAGATCGATATCTCAAAAACTGAGGGACTAGTTCGTGTATATACTGACGGGTAGACAGACATGGCTAAAGATCATATATTATATATATATATATAAACTTAAACTTCAGGATATAAAAACCCGAAATTGTATTTGGAAAGAGAATTGCCACAGAGCACACTATTAGCTTTTTGTAGATATTCAATATCTTTTTATCAACTGCTCAAACGAAAAAAATGGTTCCAAACAATGACACTTCAAGCCAATTGAACCTATCATGTAACTCAATGTTAATAAAATAAGAATACACAAACAACAATTTGTGATATTTGAACTCTCCAAATGTAATGATTACACCTAAAACATATAAAGCGGTCTAAAATATTTCCCATCTGAGGCTTTAACACAGAAAGATAGCAATTGGAAGAAGACAATTTAACTGATGCGCCAACATTAGAGCACACTGCAACAAATGGTAACAATTTTACAGTTAACTCTACATGCGCCAATTCAATTTCCATACAACCATTCAACCTACGTTGCCATCTTTGTACGTGTAAATATGCTGGTGTATTCATTAGGGTGAGCGATAACATTGTAGAAAAAAGTCTCAGCGAACCTTGGGAAGATGGATATAATTTTTATTTTTTAAATCAAAATATGTGTGTAGACTGACATTTGCAACCACAAAGGTATCTAATGGTGCTCTGGATAATGTCCGATTTAGGTAAATATATGCATTTGTATAATTTCCATTAGAAAATATTAAATACTTGAAAAAAAAAATTATTCTTCAATGAACTTTTTCTGAAACTCAAGCTCAAAAACTGTCAATATAGCTGTCAGATATCATGAATTTACCAAATGAAACATCAGTGTAACATATAAAAATGTGTCGTATTCCCCTTATAATCTACTCCAATATATAAACTATGTTTGATATATTGTTCCAAAAACTCTGCCAACCACCCTAATATAAACTTTATCCGCTCGAGCGTCTTGTTGTTGTGAGAATTTTCAACACAATTGCTCGAATAACAGAAATTGCAGTGACTGCATTTTAAATCAACTGCTGCCGCAAGTGCTTAGCCTAAAGCCGGTGGAACGACAGGACTAAGCAGTGGGCAATGCGCAGACCGATGCGACAACATGGACACGCTTCCAAATGCCAGTATATTGCGCTACCTGTAGCACATTAGCATTTCGGTATGTACGGTAGGCAACAACAATAACACTAACAATGCACAAAGTTGGCAATAAAAAGTGAATTGGTTGCAATGAATTGCCACTGAATTAACATTGCGTCACCACTGCACACTCGCACCGGGGCAGAGCGCACACCTTATATATATGAAAGGAGAGAAAGAAGAGAAGTGTATTTGTATTGGTGTTCACCTTTGGTTGCACACGTGCTGATGAAGAAACATTTTATGACACCATTTTAGGGAAGTTTGTTGCATTTGAAATGACTCAATTTGCACATGAAATACTTTTGCCGTAATGGTTTGAGGATTAACTCCATTCTTTTTGTTTGTATTCTATTGTGAATGAGCTGGATTAATGTTGTCAACTGTAATTGGACATTAACATTCGGAGCATTGTAAGCTTTGTAAGCAAATTATGGAAATTTTCAAAATAAACTGTCTTGCAGGTTAATATTTGCTTAAATTAATTGCGTATACGAGATGTGTTCGAAGGAAAAGGAGAATTTTGATTATTTTTTTTTTTTAAAGTACTTGCTTATTCATCAATATCTATTTTGTCCCCTTCAAAGTAATCCCTCACTTTTAAAGTGCACTTTTCGGTAAGGCCATCAGCTCTTTCGTCGATTCTGACTTGATCTCATCAATTGTGGCAAACGCTTTCCTTACATTGACTTCTGCTATTTAGGGAATAGGAAACGTCGCAGGGAGCCAAATCAGGTGGATATGTTGGTTGAGGTATGACTACGGTTTTGTTTTTGGCCAAAAAATCACGAATAAGCATTGATGTGTGAGCTGGTGCATTCTACAATTTTGGAACAAATTTCACTGCCACACGTTTCATTCTTAAAACATTCGAGAAAATTTAATGGCATAAGCCGATTAATATGCCAACACCCTCTGCAACATTTTTATAAAGTTTTCATAACATCTGGAGGTATTTTCTCTGCTTTGATCCTTGCAAGTTGCAAGAGTATAAAATGTTCGGGTGCTGACGAACTTAGCCCTTCCTTACCTGCTTCACTTAACTTGTTATCATATTTTTTGTTTTTTTTTGGTGTTTTAAAATTGTTTCCCTATTGTAGTACCTGGTTTTTGATATTTTGCTTCATACTTACTTGTCTCTTGTACTGGCAAAAATTCCATATAAATTTCCGAATTAAAATAAGGCGATAAAGTTTGATTAGTTATATATCCTTTATTATTTCATTTATTTTTTTTTTGTTACAATACTTTGGAGGACTTTTAAATATGTTTCTAAAAGTTTTTTTTTTACTTTAACTGATTTACTAAAATCTAAGCAACTTTCTATAGGCTTACTGTTATGTCAAATATAAGCAACACAATTTTGACAGATATAATTTCAGTATCCGGATAAAAATATATATAAATACAAATGTATTTTAATAAGGAAAATATTCAAGGCGATTATATTTTGTGTAAAATGTTAATTTTCAAATGAAAGAAAAAAAAAATAAAGTAAAATAAAACAAAATTAAATTAAATGAAATAAAAAAGTAAAGTTTTATAAAATAATATAATATAAAATAAAATAAAAAATTAAAATAAAATAAAATAAAAAGAGGAAAACAAATTACAATAAAATAAAATAATGTACCAAAAATAAAATAAAACAAAATAGAAACCAAATAAAATTAAATACAATAAAATAAAATTAGACTAAATTAGATAAACCAAAAAAATTAATGAAACAAGAAAACAAATGTTATGAAATAAAATATAATACAATAAAATAAAATAAATAAAAAAACTGATGTAGATTAGTATTATTCTGATTCATATATTTAATTTATATAATTTAATTTTACGAACATGCACTTTCAAAATAAATGAGAACATTTTTTTTTCTTAAGAAAATTTTATAAAGTTGTTCGAAGACCGGTTTCCTAATAAAAAACGCACTCAAAATGTTAATCTCAAAAATAGCTAGTTTTAAAATAACTTCGAAAATTGATTTCACACAAACAACAATTGCAATTACATTTGTTTATTTGTCAAATACTTATTTTGAAACTTTTTTAGTGAAGTTTGTAAAGTTTTCAACAAATAATTTCAGAAATTTTATTTTTAAGTAATTTTTAAAGAATATATTTTGAAATAATATGTATATTTTTAAATTTAATTAAGTGCATAGTCCTACATGTGAACTTTCACTTTTATTTCGTACATAATATAATCACACACATAGCTAGATATGCACAATATTAATTTTTGGTGACTTTAATTAATATTTTCTCTGTTTGTAATATTTACTATCTACTCATAAATATTTTGTTTTGTTCACCACTGTATGTGCTTTTATATAATTTATTTCTACTTTTGTTTGAATTTAATGGCATAATTGTGTGTAAGTACAATATATATAATAACATTTACATTTATATATATATATATATACATATATACTGGCATATATGTGTTAATAGATGTATATACTTATACATAAGTTGTTAGATGCTTAATTTTTCATATTAACATAACGGTATTTGATACACTAAAATCTTATGAAATACTCAACTAATTACTAATCTATGTACAAAGCTCATTTTACCATATTATTTGATTTGATTACAATTTGCCTGGCATATTAAATAACTATATTGATTACATACAGTATATGTAAATTAAACTATTTTTGAGACACATTTTATTTTTTATTTTTGACGCATTTCTTTTTATTTTTAATGTGCCTGGTAAAAGTTGGGATTATACTTGATTGTATTTAAATAAATTTAAATTAATAAAATCATTTTGTATATATTTTTTTCATTTTGTTATAATTGCCTTAGTAGAATTGATTTTCTTAATTGTTTCATTGCATATTCCAAGTTTGTTATATACTTTTATATATTCCTTAATCTTAAGTATTATGTATTTATATTTTTTTAAAATTAATTATCTATGTAAATATGTTATACAAATGTTGTAACTAATTTAAAATGATATGTATGTTTATATCCTGCATATTATATGCAACTATCGACTAGCTTAAGGTAAACATCTACTATATATGTATATCTTGATAAACCTGTATGCACATACATATGTACATGCATGCGTTCATGAGTATGTATATAATTAAATAGCTCTGAAAACGAAATGAAAACAGACTTTAAGCCTTTACGAGTACTTTATAAACATATGTAACAATTATAACTGTACATACATACGTATGTCCGGCAAACTTTAAGTGTTTTCTGGGTATATTGGGTATCTTTTCGGCGCAGAAAATATGATGTAGTCCATATATAATATAATACAGGGTTGGAGAGGTCTAAAAGGGAGCTAGACCTAGAGGCTTTGGCCAAAGTGGAGCGTTGGCATGCTTGTATTGGCTAAGTAACTTATTATGAAGGTGCCAATAAAGATTTGTATTAAAATACGTGAAAATGTATTTTTTTTTTGACAGTCCGGGTCATGTTTGATCAGATGATAGATCTCGTCAAGACGAAAAAATTTGATTAGCTACTGCCCTCCTCCAACAGTTTGAGCTAACATATCTACAACTGTGCCTACTATTTTAGTTTTAGTAAGTAAGGAAATATTTTGTAAAATACAATTAACCCTTTATTAATTGTATTTTACAAAATATTTTTTCCTTATTGAAAGTTTGACTTTGAAGCCTTTTTAAGTCAGTTAGCTTAAAGTTTTGATCCTACGTACACAAAATGGCATGACAGCGATAAATAATTTATATTTTTTTAAAAAAATCTCATATCATTTAAAAACTATACAGCTAAAGTAGACAATAAGTAATAGTAAATCAAAATTTTGTATTCCAACAACAACGCAACAGCAAGGCGGCTTAAAATATTTGACTATATTTAATTTTATAGTTTTAATTTGTGCAAACAATTTGTTGATGGTGTTTCCTTATGATTACAGTTTTTAAAAAATTAAGAAAATATTCGATTTATTAAAAAAAAAAACACAAAAACAAATTAAAAACTGCAAATTAAGTTTACTGTTAATTTTTCACTCACCACCAAATTTGTATAACACTATAAGTAGACATATAATATATACAACCTACCACAAACGATTCATACAGTAAATGTGTGTGTGTATGTCCGCCTACACCGGCTTTAATATCCTCCGCGTCACTCATACGCCATGTAGCAACGCTGCAGCCAGACTCGCATCCATTTTAATTTGACTTTTGTTTGTGTTGCTGTGTTTGTTTTTCTGTTTGTATTATATAAGTCACGCGATTACTGCCAATGTTGTTGTTATTTATTTGATTTCCGCTGCTGCTGCTGTGGCGGCATTGCCAACGCCATTTGTAAGGCTTAAAGCCAGAGTGCCGGTCATCAAGTTGCCAGTTGTGCTCGGGGTGGTCGCTGCTTCCTGCATGTGTGAAACAGTCAGAGAGAGCAAGGAGACAGTGAAAGAGTGAGAAAAAATAAATACAAATACAAATAAGTAAATGAATAATTGTCAATATTTTGCTTTTAATTTCAATTGTTTGCGAAATTGATCACGCCCAACTTGTGGCTGAGCGCATGTGTCGCATAATTTATAACTGTTTGCATTTTTATTTACGCTAACTGCTGGCAATTGCGCAAGTGAGTGAGTGTTTGCACATTTGCGTTTTTCACCAGCAATTAGCGTTTTTCGCTGTTAACTTAATTTATGACAAAGGCAATTTTTTTTTGTGTTGGTGACCACCATTGTATTGGTTATGAT
Organism: Bactrocera oleae; assembly: GCF_042242935.1. Lineage (NCBI taxonomy): Eukaryota > Metazoa > Arthropoda > Insecta > Diptera > Tephritidae > Bactrocera > Bactrocera oleae. The sequence goes on along the minus strand of NC_091540.1, from coordinate 67,989,722 downwards.
TTTAATTCTTCATTTTTTAAGGCTCACATGTTATGTTTGTGATATCTATTAATATTTTTTAATACTGGTATGTAGACCCTGTAGGAAAAATTTCGCACTAGAAATTACAAAATTTTCCTTTTATTTATTTTAATATTTTTATGCATTCCCTATAGAAAACAAGAAAAAACGTTAACTTCGGCTGCACCGAAACTATAATACCCTTCACAAGTGCACTTCTTATAGCATAAAAAGGTAAAAAAAGACCTTTATCAAGTTTTTATCGATCACGTTATATTGCAGTTATATGCTTTAGTAGTCTGATCTAAACAATATGTTCGGAGATTGTAGCAATGTTTTAGAGAGTAGTCTGTACCGAATTTTGTGAAGCCATCTTGTCAAATAAAAACTACTCCATGGAAGCACTCGATTTTGATAGATCAGTTTGTATGGCAGCTCGACGCAGTTTGTCACGCTGATCATTTATCCGATGCTTCCTTCTGTGCATTACAAATTTCTTGGCAAACATAACATACCATGTTAAATAAAATAATAATATGGTAAAAGTAAACCACTTACGTTGAAACGTTCGTTAAAATTTCCTACAGGGCACGCATACAAGTTATTCGCATATGCATTTAAATGCTCCCACTTTTGTATTTTCTACAAACTTGTGAGGGTATATTTCATTGTTTGCAAATAATTTAATGTATTTCATTTTATTTTTGCTTAACTTTTTATTTACTTTGCACTTACAATGCTCAGTGTGCGCATAATGCAAGCGGGTTGTGGCTTTTGCATTTGCTGCTCTTGTTCTTCATGCTCCAAAGCTGGCGAACTGCCACGTGACGACACCGAGCCATTCAACATTTTTACATCATCTGCGTGGTGGTTGTGTGCCAAGATTGTGGTGTGACCATCCAACGGTGAGTGCTGAGTTTCCTGCAGAGAGTGAGCAGAGAGAGAGAGAGAGAGAAAAGGAGTGGAGAATTTGGTAAGTGATTGAAAATATTTTAATAACAAAAAAATTATTTATATCCGGATTCCATGTGTAGTTTAACACTATAGGGTACCATTTTCATAAAAAAAGGGAATTTTTGAGAAATTCTTGGGGTGAAGTTACTTAATTTTAGTTCAAAATCTCGAAACTGCTATATAGTCAGGACTAAAGACATCTAATTTTGGTACACAGAGTATTTAGTTGTGCACAGCCTACTAAGCTTCAGCAAAATTCTATTATAATCAGTTAAGTCAATTAGATATTCAGTATGCTAGATATCAAAGACGAACTTCGAGCAAAATTTTTTAGCACCAGAAATGTGTGACAACTTTAGACCGACTCACTTAAGCCTACGTAATCTAAAGCTTTACTTACAAAAGCTACACCCTTATTAAAAATGGTTATTCGTCCAATTTCTTCATATATCTCAATATTGTCAGTCAAACGTGAAATTTCTCAAGTTCGATTTAAATTCTGAAGAGTCTTCTCTTACCAGAAATATACACACAAATTGAACGCAAAGGCTTCCTTTTAGTTACAACACAGAGTTGGACTTCTACTATCGGTTTTGTCCTTCACTTTTGCTACGGCAGATCTTTCTGATTTTTATGTATTCGAATAACCTCGGATGCTGATACAATGACTAATCGAAGACTACGCCTGTCTGATTTAAAGTATGAGGATGTCGGCAAGGTGGACGATTATATGATTGTAAGTAAACGATCAGACAGACTGAATCAGGAAATGCATATCTCCATATTTCATGGATTCGAACCTATTTCTAAATCCAAAAACACTGAAACACTAAAAATTACATGCTTTCAATATACAAGTATATTTCGTGAAATTAAGAATGTTACTCCACATTTAATGGGTCAATTTCGAGCACTGCTTGACAAAAGAAGGGAATTCAGTGAATACGGAGAGCAAATCATTCACAGCGTAGACATTGCAAGCGCCATAAACACCCGGTGTGGAGGACAACTTCTTCGACAAGTTAATGGTTGTGCCAATCTGCTTCTTCATTGTTACCATCTTGCCCACCAACTTGCTGAAACAAGATTTCGATGTCTTCTTATTACCATCAGCTTCAGCGTTATAGTCAGCGTTATGGCAAACATTCTCATTCAGGTTAATAATATCATTGCTGGTGTTGACCACAGTTTGTACTTGATTAAGTACGGCGTTCAAGTCCTTAAAAGCAGCGCTATTGCAATCCTTAAAGGCATCAATGAAATCAATGCCAGCCGCGCGAATGCTTATCACCCTCTCGATGGTGCAGTGAACACCCTTTAAGGTGCGCAAACTAACCTTGATGGTCGGCTTCAAGCGTCCGAGAACGCCGAAAAGGAAAGCATCACTGATCGTATCGGTTAACTCTGAGGAAGAGAATTCGATAACATCCTCATCCTCCACGAAGTAGTCCACACTGGCCTGTGGTGGTTCAACTATTAGTTTCTCGGAAGACAAAAGTTAATAGTAACTGAAAGTAACTTACCGCGTTGACTGCAAGGCACAGTCCTAATACAAGAGCGAAGACAGCAAATTTCATTTTGATATATTAACTTGGCTAACAAAATTGTTAATGAAAATCAAACATAGCGGCGAGCTTTTATAGCGCTTGGAAACGTTGTGCTGGTCAAGTAGGGGAATTTTAGGGCGCAAGCATAGTCAGACAAAGAGCACGTGGACTTGAATGTGGTATTAATTGTCTGCATGGCTGTAGACTGATAACAGTCTGTAGTTCTTAACACCACTTATGATCGATAGTCGAGCGTTAAGCTCTCAAAGAAGTGAAGAATTGGTTCGTGCACCGTCGTGTATTATACGCCTTAAAGATATAAAAGCTCACGTGTAGTGTTATCGCAAAGTTTAAATTGCTACAAATTTGCTGGACTTTGCAAATGAATCGTAGTTGTAGCTTCGTTGGTGGCCTTTGTGTTATTAGCGAGTCTCGGTTAGTTTATTAACAAAATATTATATATTAATATTATCTCTTATTTCCTTCTTTACTTAATATATTCTCTTATTTTCTTATTCGTCAAGCTTTAGATAGAACACAACTAAAAATAGAAATAACAAATTTTCACAAAATGTAGATTTCATACCAGCTTTTATACAAATATATTTCTAGAAGAATTCCTCTGGGCTATTTTTGTTTTGCTTAGGACGAGCGTTTTCTTAAATGGCGAACTTCAAATCCCACAAATTTTTACGGCTTATACCCTCACTTAATATGCTACCATAGCTTCGTATACAAAACATGTGTTGTATTACAAGGCAATCCTCTCGAGACCCGGAAAGGGTTCTTAAAATTATATTTTTAAATTTATACAAACGTTTTATTTTTTTTACCAAACCAAGGACTCTTCTATCAAACCTTTGCATACGCATTGACTTTGTAACTTCAAAATCATCGAAAGCAAACGATGAGAACCCTCTCCTCTTCGATTGTGGACCCCCAACGAAGTAAATACCAGTAAGCATTACACAAGCCTGTGCTAATATGGCTTAATAATGTTGACAATGGGAGCACAAACGCACAAACTCCAACCAACAAACATTAAACAATGCAAATACAAACAAAAACAAATGACAGTTGCTAGTACAGCTTTACTAGACGTAAATGAACGGAGTTCGTTTGTGTGTATATGTGTGAGGATGCACTTGTAAAGCAAATACAAACAACAATGACACAGACATACTCGTTGCACTTGCTAATGTGCGGCCAAAACAACAATGTCTACACTACCTCCATCCACTCTCCAACCCAAATCGAAAATTGCAACTGCAACCGGCAACACAACATACAAACACACACATAAAAGTGGAAGCATTCTCTTGTATTGAAAGGAAGTAGCAAACGCAAATACTCGTGCATAGGCACACGCATGTTGCGACCCACACAAACATCTCTGCCACTTACCTCCTTGTTGGCAATCGAGCCATTTGTCGGACTGTTGCAACTGCCGAATTTGCCTTCCATGCAGTGATCGGTGTCGCCGCCAAGCCCATTGCTGGCCATGAAACCATTGTTACTGCCAGCCGACATATTGCCCGTTATCATATCGATATTGTTGTTTTCATTGTTGCTATTGTTGTTGCTTTCTAAATTGCCAGCCACCGATGTTGGCGTTGACAATGTTTCGGTTGTTGGCGACATTTGTATTTCATTGCCAATGCTGCTAATGTCACAATTGCTGCCGCCGCTGCTGCCACTGTTATTGTTGTTGTTGTTGCTGCCGATGATGTTGTTATTGTTGTTGGCGATGTTTTTGTTATTATTGTTGTTGTTGTTCAACTCGAGCTTAAACTGCGTCGACGGCGACGCCAACTGCGCTGCATTAGCCAAATCAGCGGTGATGTTGCTGTTGTTGACGTTTAGGTTGTTGTTGTTGTTGTTGCTGGTGAATGTGCTGCTAATATTGTTGGCAGTGGTGGACAACGGTGTGATTGTGTTAACATTAATATTCTTGCTGTTGCTGTTAATGGTGTTGTTGTTGTTGGCATTGGCAGCGGCAATAGCCTCCACACAATCGGCGGTGGCATAATTGTTATTAGCCTCATTGCCCAATTCGTAAATGTTGACCATGTGCGCAGCCTGTGCGTGCACCATCAGATCCCACGGATTGGCGAAGGCATCCTTACAAACGGCACATAACAGTTTGGCGCTCATCGGCGGTGTTTCTATGGAACATTATAGAGAGGGAGAGAAATTAGTTTGTTTTTAATGGTAGTAAAAGAAAAAAAAAACCAAAAAAAAGGTAATTTACCTTTTGGTACAAAAAAACTTTCAACCCAAAAAAAAAGTTTTAATGACAAACAATTGCTTTACAATTATTCATGAAACCCCATCAATTTAAGTATTGAACTATTTTAATCTTCAATAATTTTAACATTCTTTAATCTTCAACAATTTTAACATAACAATTATGGCTGAAAAAAATAAGAGGTTTGGTTCACTTTCACTCACTATCCTACATTTAGGCATCTCCTTTAGACAATAATAGAGCAACAGCTGTTGCCAACTTTCACACAAATTCGAAAATAATCCTTTCTGCCAGCAGCCGGCTCACACAAAGCGTCATGAATTCTCACACTTTTGTCTACTAGAAGCTATTATACAACATTTTCATGGATTAAAAATGTTGTCCGATGGTACGCCTAAAACTCGGCTACAAATTTAGTAAACGACTTCATGTAAGTGAGTTTATGACCCTGTAGGAAACTTTTTGCAATTAGTTGAATTCCTCAAAGTTGAAACTACATAATTGATAAAAAATTAAGATAATTTTTTTTCAAATTTTGACTATTTACGAAGACGATTATCGATATTTCGAGACTACATATGTATTGAGTTTTACATATTCAACAAATACAATATACTTCAAATAATTAAGGCATGTTTTTCTGAAGTAGACCCAATTTTTTCTTTTAGCACTGCGCAGCCCAGCTATGCAATCATTCAAGTTATGCTCGAATTCGAGGTCGTAAAATTTGACTTTATCCTTGCTTCATATACATATGTATGCTAAATGTGTTGAATGTTTAACTTTTGGTATGCAACCGCCTATAAAATAACTTTGTCTATTATTAAGGTGCTTTATAAACAAATTAAAATATAATGAATTTCACAGAGGCACACGAATAATTTTTTTGTTAGCGAGTTCTGTTTTTTTTTTAAATAGTAGAAACTAAGATATGAATTTTTCTCTCCAGTAATAAGGAAAAAAGCGGAAAGCCTTGCTATTAATATTAAAAACCAAAACTGGGAGATGTTTTTTTAAAGATGTCTATCAACCAGTTTTTTGAAGTGAAAAGTGCAGAAAATAATCGATCATACTAAAAAAGTAGTGATCGAACATATTTGCAAGTGGAAAAAATGAATTTGTTGCATAACAAATAATAAAGGATATATTTAAAACCATTTTTTTTACTGATAAAAGAAAAACTACACAAACTAGTTTTGACTTTTTTGAGAACACCCTAATGTTCTTATAAAACACTTGCTGTTCTCAGTTTAGGCTAACCTTGTTAATTTCGCTTTAAAGACAAAAAGGTTCATTTAAGTACCACCCTAGTGTATTTGCAGAGCAAATATGTGCAACGAAATATGGCTGCCAGCCAAACATGTGCAAACAAGTGTCGACTGACACGTTTGCAAAAGTGTTAAACAATAATAAATTAATTACAAACAACAGTAGCAGCTAACGGTGTGAAGAATAGCAACCATAACAACAAAAACAATACAAATTGCTTAGCAACTTCAACAGAAATTGCAGTAAGATGCAAAGTAAGTGTAGCAATAACAATTTGCATGAAGTGGCATGCAATGGAAACATGCTGTAGCACATGCATACATACATTCATATGTATGTGCATGTGCCTTTAGATATTTTAAGAGCTTGCAGTCTATGTTGTTGTTGTTGGTGTGGGTGCATAACAATGTGGCAATAAAACATCAGCATTTGGCTGCGGCGTCTGCAGTACTTACTTGCAGCGAAGGCAACATCCTGGCACTTGCAAGTGAAACGCAACTTGCAATAACTCCGCTTGTGGTCTAATAATTCAGCCAGTTCGTTGAAACATCCTCGACAATTGCCGCAAATTAATGTGTCCGGATTGCCTGGAAAAAAATTATTATTTTTAAATATATTTCGAAAGTATATATATATGTATATGTAGATATGTACTAATATTGCACCATATTCTGTATAAATGTTTTTGGGTGTACAGCAGTATGAGTAATCGTATTCGTTACTGTTACTTATGTCATATATGTACATGTATAGACTAAAATTCAATATCGTAATAACTAAAGTCCCCCAAAAGTAACTCCCTTTAACATGCCTATCTTGACATTCTCTTCAAAAGTTATCAAGTGAGAGATAAAACTTCAAGCTATTTATGCTGGCTTTGTCCTGCAGAGAGTTTAGTCAAGTCTGCATCTATAACCGAAATCAATAATCTCACTTCGTTGTACAATGATATCGATTTATGATCACACAACTCGAGACCGCGCTCTACCGAAGCCTATTCTGGTAGTAAATACATCAAAGACACTATTTCTATTATGAAGGATAGTAAATTTAGGTCACTGTAGCGAGATATACCATAAGCAAATATATATACAAGTAAGCTTGCCTAACCTGTTAATAAAGAAAACCATGCTTTAGAAACCGGGCAATTGAAATTCACGACGTTAATCGTATGCTGATAACATTTATTACAAAATATTTGCATATAATTTACTATTTTACAAGAACATCTGACAGCTTTATATTTTATATTAATTGAGAAAATTATTTACGAAATATATACATATGAATTACTCAAAGAAATCGCCAATCAAAAAATATTGTAATCATCACTTTCGAAATTACCATTCCAGCTTTGTGGTAAATCTGGCACATCATCACTTCGCCAATTCATATGATTATTCGACTGTTCGTAGATGCTCGTGCGACGTGGACGACGCCTAAGTGCAAGTCGTCGCCGCTTTCTATGCTCCGTGATGTCGTTCCGTGCTGCTTTTCTTGCATTGATTTTGCATATATTATTGTTGCGTTTGTTTCTATGTCGACTATGTAGCTTGGACCCGAAGTCGGCTCTGTGACGTCGTCGACGTATTTCGGTATCGATTTTATGATGTTTTATATTTCTGAGCTGCTCACTTTTTTGTCGCTTAGTCTTAGTGGTTCCACTATTCAAACGCTTTATAGAATCTTTGTGGTGTAGAAGATCTTTCAATTTTGCCTTCTGATGACATCGATCACAGTTCGGTTTTGACTTGAACCATTTGTTAAAGAGTTTTCGTAGTGGAAAAAAGCTGTTTGCTTTACTTTCTGTTGATTCTTTTGCAGGTGATGCAGTCGGTAATGTTTTTATTGCATTCGAAGCCATTTTTGTGCTTCCACAATTCATGTTTCTTCCCAATAAGCGGCCCATAAAGCTCAATTTCTGTTGTATGGGGTCAGCTTGTTCTTGTTTGCGAAAGTTTTCTAATGAAATTTGAGCTTGACTCTTCTTTGTGAATTGTTCCATACCGAAATCATTACAGCCCTTGGCAGTGTCAAAATTATTTTTGTAGCTAAAATTGTTGTCGAAGCTGAGAACATCAGCATCATCTGGTGACTTACAAACATCGTTCGAACCGGTATCTATTTGTGGTATAGGTACTATATATGGCGAAACATTCTTTTCATCATCACACTTCTTGCATTGATCCATTGGCATTAACGACAGTGGCTTATTCGTTGGTTGATGTCGAAAATGTTGTATATTGTGATTTTTACCCGCACATTTCTGCGCCATAGGCTGTGGTGGTGGCGATTTCGTTGGACAAAACGGCAGTTTCACCTTCATTGCATCCTCAAATATGCCCGACTGATCTTCATCTTTTACTTCCTCATAATCGAGCAGTTGTAGATTTTTACTACGCTTTTCAAACTTTGGGTCATCCTGTTCGTCGGGATAGTAGTTATCCTCATGCTTCTTGAATCTGCCCTCTGAGCTTTCAGAGTCTTTGAGACCACGCAAATAATATCGTTGGTAATGTGGTTGTCCGGCATAATGTACTAAGGTCAACATTTTAGACTTGTCAACGTCTTTGTTCTCACGTTCTCGCAACTCCCGCACGACGCGACTGAGCTTGGCACGCATTGAAGGTGCGCGGAATTCTCGTTGGGTTTTCCAACGATGCTTTAAGTGCCTTCGCAGTTTCTGTGTATTTATTAGTGTTGGCGGCTTCGCGGGTGTGGCGCTGGGAGCTTCGGTCACAGGATAACACATGGTCGCATAACCAGCAAGGGATTGTGTTGTCACTTCTTGCGTATTATTCGGTAATTTCATTGTTGTCGCGACTTCTTGAGTAGAAATGGTTTGCGTTTGGGTTGTTGCTTTCTGTGTATCGCCAACTGGAGGTTGTGTGACTGAAGCCGGGGTTGTCTGTAGTGCCTGAGTTGTATTTTCTATTGAAGCGCTCTCTGGTGATTGCGTAACTGTGGACGAGGCGCTTTGATAAGCGGGCGTGGTAGCTGTCTGCGTATCGTTTGAAGGCGGTACAGAAACATTTTGGGACGAGATTGGTGTTGTCGTCTCCAGCGTGCCATTCACCGGCGGTTCAGTTACTGGAAAGCACATCGTTGGATAAGCTTCAATCGAAGTAGGCGTTGTGAATGTTGTATCGTTCGTGGCATTAATATCTGCAGGTCTCCCGCTTAGTAAATCTGGTGTTGGTGTTGTTACATTAATATAAAGTATTTTTATAGCCCCACCTTCATTGAAGGGGTTTACTGGTTTCGAAGTATTTGTTTCATGCTCTGCCGACTTCGCTGCTGGATTTGTGATTTCTTCTTCATCAGGTCCACATGTGGTGTGTAGCTCTGCTGGATCTGTGATCTCTTCCTCATCAGGTCCACATGTGGTGTGTGGCCCAGCTGGTTCTGTGATTTCTTCTTCATCAGATCCACATGTGGTGTGTAGCCCAGCTGTCTCTGTGATTTCTTCTTCGTCAGGTCCACAAGTAGTATATCTTCCGGGTCCTTGTTGTCTCCATACGCCATCTTTTAACGGTTCAAGTATGAAGAGTTGAAAATGCTGTTTATAAGTGTTGGTCTCAACTGGCGGCTCATGCGTTGATATTCTTTCATTATGCCCCTGTTTTTCTTGTTCTACTTCCGATTCATTCTGTTGTTTTCGGGTTACAGCTGTTGTAGATTCTTCCTTGTATGGTGGTTGATTGGGTACTTCTTCCTCTTCGGGTCCACATGTTTCGTTTTCTTCGCTTTCTTCACTTTCTTCTTCACACTCTGATTCTTCTTCTGGACTTTCGCTGCATTCCTCTGCTGTTTCATCCTCTTCCGTAGATTTTTCGCCGGATTTTTCTTCCTCTGCATTTTCTGTCGTGGTTTCGTTTCTATGTAAAATGTGTGACTTAAATAGTTGTAACGCAATTTTTCTAACTAGCTCGTCCTCTTCGTTTCTTGCTGCAGATGGTCCTTTTGATTTGGTGTGCGGTCTTTCGATGTTAGTTTCATGTGAGCCTTTATCTTCATGACCGGCTTTAGTAGTTTCCATCCCTCCGCGATTACAAGTGCAAGATATTATTTTAGTGCTGGATTCTTCTTTTCTTGTAACCGTTTCTTCATCACTTTTTTCCATTGTTTTATTATGACTACGTTGTGTAGACTCTTCTTCTGTTTCTTTATCGGCTTTCTTTTTCGATGTTTCCTCTTCATGATCTTCAGACTTGTGTTCATCGTTGGTTGTGTTGTGACCCTTTTTACCATCTTCGACTTCTGATTCACTTCTTTTTGTCGTTGTTGTCTCCTCATTGTCTTCAGTTGTGTGTCGGTTTTTCGTTTTATTGTCGTGTCGTTCCGTTACGGTTTCTTCGTTTTCGGAATCATGTTTTCTTGTCGTATGCTGTTCCTCTTCGCGATCTTCATCGTGTTTATCTTTATGGTGATGTCGATGTGTAGCCTCTCCTTCGCTGTCTAAACCGTGTTTTCTCGTAGTATTTTCCTCTTCTCGGTTTTTCTCTCTGTGCCCATGCCCACTTTTCATTTCATTAGTACAACGTTCGGTCGTCGCCTCATCCGTATCCAACGCATGTTTCCGTGTTGGCGCTTCTTCTTCTTCGCGATCGCTACCTTTACTACCATATTTCATGTTGCGATATTGCGAATGGGTGGTAGCAACCCACGTTACAGTCTGCCTTTCGGTTGTTGTGCTGCAGGTGGTGTTTTCTTTCGGTGGCATTGTAAAGTCTTCAGCATTTAGAGTACGCGGCGTAGCTATCGGATGACTGCCAAGATCAATGAAATGCTCTTCCTCTGCTCCGTCACCTTTGCCATGATTTTCTTGTTCGTCATCCTCTTTCTTCAATAGCATCTTCATGGCATGGGACAGCATTCGACCTTTCAATTTGAGCAAACCCTCAATGTACTCCTGATATTTGGCCGCACTGTGTGCAGCGTTGTATTCCATATTACGCGCATTTAACAATAATATTCTTACAGTTAAAATCGTAAAAATTAAATAAACCGTTTTTGAAAAATACATTTCGAATATTTACGTATAAAAAATCAAATTTCTTTCAAGTTTTTCACACTTTCAAAGTATCACGTTAAAAAACGTGTTGAAAAGGTTTAAAATAAAAAGTCGATAGGTTTATATATATCGATTTTAAAAATACCATTTTCATAAATTTTTTAATTTAAAGCGAAATAAGAGTTATTATTCGCTTTAGATTTTCAGGAAGACGTGATTTATACCATTGTGTAGACTGTCGTTATTCTTGAGTTTTTTTATAGAAAAATTTTCTTCAGATATGGATTTCCACGCTTTGTTCACTTCTGTTGACATAGTCATTCAGTAATGATAGTAACATAACTTACATAACCTCATTGATCCTCCTCATGAGACTTCAGAGTCTAAGTGAGTGTTTTATAAAACAATGTCTTTACAGAAATACATGTTCCTTTTCTGTTGACCGAAAATATCTCCATATTTTCAAAAAATGTGTTATATATCTACAAAACTATCGTAAAGATCTCAACTTAAAGAAAGGTTATCGGAAAATATTTGAAAACGAATGAGCGCAATCAAGCGAAATGAAGAAAAAAAAGTAAAATGGTTAACTACGGTTGCACCGGACCTAGAATACCCTTAAAAAAAAAGGTTTCATAGAAGAACTTTTGGTTTTGATTTGAGGTGGTCGATTATGATCAATTTTTTCTGAGACTCTATTGTTGACTTGAATATTATTCTATGAAAGATTTCGTGAAGATATCGCGTCAAATAAAAAGTTTTCCTTACAAAGACTTCATTTTTCGACAAATCGGCAGCTTTTTAATTAGAAAGAGACGTGTGCGAAATTTCAGATAATTATCTTAAAAACTGTGGCTCTAGTTATATACAGATGGACAAACGAAGAGACATACGGACGTGGCTATATCGACTCAGCTCGTCACGCCGCTCATATATACATATATATTTTTTATATTGTAGTTGACGTTTCCTTCTGGGTGTTACAAACAAATAATAATCAGCGGTGTTGTGGACTCCAAAACAGATTTACATAGTTGTCCGAGTTGCAAACTAAATCTCATTTTTAAAAGTGTCACAGAATCTGATTGGTTTTTCGTCTTTTCGAACATATGCAAAACCAATATTGGAATCAGCTGTTGACTAATGTGACAAAACTTGTAAATTAATAAATTTGAAAGCGTTTATTAAATTTTAAAATACCGAATAAAGTCTACTAAAGTTTACATTGAGTTCCGCTATTTAAGCTTTTTTTTTATTGGAAGAAAAAAGCTACGAAAATATTAAAAGGAATATTTTAAACAAGCACAGTAATCCACTTGATGTACTAGGGGAATATCAAGCTTTTTTCCATAAAGTCAATAATTATGACAACCGCTAAAACTGGTTTCCGTGACACCCAAAACCGATACAATTTTTACGAAGTTTTCCCGCGATTGACAAGGAGTGAACCTTTTTAGAAAACAAAACAAGATTTTAATTTTCAACGAAACTAAATTATTCAAATATTTTAAAACTTTATCGAGAAAAGTTTATTGATAATAAGTGAAATCGGTAGATGGCGCTGCGATTTGTTCTGTTGAAAGTCCTACCTACAATGCCTTTTCACTTTACGGTTTATCTGTCGGTTTTATCAAAGATATTGTAGTTTCCCCCGAAAATTGTCCGAAGGAGCCATCATACTGTATATGGTAAACCCTGAGTATACAGGAGCTAAAATATTTCAATTTCACCTCGTTTCACTTTTTGCCGACCTACACAAACAAATTCTTTGTCAACCTTTGTTTCTATCCAAGCCCTTTTAGAGCTTTGCAACATGTCTCTCCATACTGAATTTTCTCATCATCTCCATAAGCAAAGAGCCGAGCGGAAATCCCACATTAATTCCGTTTAAGTTGCTTACCAGGCACAAACTGTAGCTTGTACGAGTAGATATGTCTGCATAGACACTGTGCTCGTCCGTCGGTCGGGCGGTTTATGCAACCGTTATTGGTCAATTGTCAATAGTCGCTCAGCGTATCATCAATACTTACTGTAAACTTTGAACGGTCCCCATTGTTGATTCGAACTTAATTGCTCTTGTTGATGCGGCAGCAGTTGTTGTTGCGGTTGCTGTTGCTGTTGTGTTTGCTTTTGCAAAAGTGATGACTTGTGCTGCAGCTGTTGTTGTTGTTGCTGTGTTTGCTGCATACCGGGCAGCGACAATGTCAATGGTTGCAAGGCACCACCAATATATGACGCTTGTTGTTGTTGCTGCGCCTGGCCATTTGCCAAGCTGCCATAGTTGTTGGCTGCCGTTGACAACTGCTCATTGGCACCACCACCACCACCACCACTGAGGGCAGCCGCGCCAGTACCACCACCATTCAGCAATGTTGTTTGATTAGCGGCGGCAATTATTGCTGATGTGGCATTCTGCACGGTTGACGACGATTTCAATTGTAAGCCACCCGTCGCGGTCAGCGTGTATTGACCGACTGCCGCAGCGGCTGCAGCCGCTGCCGCTTGTTGCTGTTGTTTGATTTGCTGCTGTTGTTGTTGCTGTTGTTGTTGTTGCAAATAAACGCTGAGATTGTGATGTGCGGCATTGGTGGGTGTGTTGGCGCCACTCGCACCGCCAGCAACACCATTGCATGTAGCGGCAGCAGCAGCGGCGGCGGCTGCGGCAGCGGTGGCATTGCCCAACAAACTGTGTTGATGTTGATGTAGCAACAATTGTTGCTGTGGCAATAGGTTGGCTGTCATGGCAGCCATGGCGACGGCGGCTACCTGCTGCTGATGCTGGTGTTGTTGCTGCTGTTGTTGTTGTTGTTGATGGTGATTGTGCGCCTGCTGCTGTTGCACGTGATGCTGATGATGTGGATGGGGCAACAAGTGTGTGGACTGCTGTTGCTGCTGTTGTTGTTGCTGTTGCTGTTGATGCAGCTGTTGCTGGTGTTGTTGGGCCAGTGCAGCTGCAGCAACAGCGGCATTTATGTTGCTGCTATTCACCGCATCGCTGAGCAAACGCGACGTGGATGTCATTAGGCGTTTACGCTTCTTCGGACGTACACCGGATGAGCGCAGCAGTGTCGACGAGCAGTAGCTATCGTAGAAGTAGTCCCTGTGTAAATGAGTGAGAGAGAAAGAGAGAGAGTGGAAAAAGTGAAACATAAGCAATCAAATGACGCACAAAGAGTTTAATTGAAATGTAAACACCGTTAAATGATGGTGATGGTGGAATCGAAAGTGAAAATATATGTATGTATGTATGCAGGGAGTATGATGCCGCAGAAATGACTTTGTAAAGGAGAGTGTTCTTTACTTGGTCTACATTGATGCGAAATTGCCAAAAATTACACCCATGCGTTCTTCTTTTAATCTATTTTGCATACTACATTATATTACTCAAATATTTAGGGAGATTTGGAAGCATAATTCTATGCACATTTTACTTCTGGTATCGCATGTTCCTTAGCCACCCTGTACTCTTCTAAATTCTTTTTAGACTAAATATCTTAGAATTTTGGTGAGATATTTTTATGAAACCAGAATTTTGAAAATACGTAGATTATTATGACCTGAACTGGGTACATTATATTTGCTGCGAGGTTTGTAGTTCCACGAAAGGAAACGTCGGAAACCTTATAAAATATATATGGTATGTAAATTATCAGATGAGCTGAGTCGATTTAACCGGTCTGTTGGTATATACGCGAACTAATCTTTCAATTTAGGAGATATCGCTCTGAAAATTTGAAGACGTACTTTTCTCTCCAAGAAGTACTTTTTTGGGGGAACCGCCGATATCGGACCACTATATCATATAGCTGTCACACAAACTGATCAATTAAAACTCGATTCTTGTATGGAACATTTTTAAGTTGACGAGATATCTTCACCAAATTTGGCATGAATTATTGCCGAAGTCAATGGTATAAACTTTAAAGAAATTGTTCAAGTCGGACCAGTATAGCATATAGCTGTCATACAAGTTAAATCTCCGAACTACTAGTAATTGTTTAGATGGAGTCACTATAGCATAGAGCTGTTATATAAACTGACCGATCAAAGTTCTTATAAGAAATTGCTTGTGTTTGTGAAGGTTTTTTCTCCTTTTTAGGAAAATTTTTGGCCGAATGGAACATATTTGCGGTCACCAGTTAATTAAAAATTTAGATTCTTACAATTATTTGGCACACACATCGATTACATCCGAAGTTGTCCTTCTTAATTGCTTATCAGTGCTTTCCAATGCAATAGAAATAGTAAAACCTGGCAAAAAAGCACATACGAGTACATTCTCCCATTTGACAATTAGTGTCTTGCATCGAAATGTAACCATTCTAACCAAAAACGACAAAAACGCAGTAAATCCGAAAGTCAAACACTTAAAAATTGCTGCTTGACAGACACTGATATTGTCAATATTCGCTGATGAATATACCATACATATATAGTTATATACTAACATATATATATATAAAGTGCAAACAGTTTACTCTTTACTCCCAACCACTATTAACTCTTGCAAAAAATTTAGAAAAAATTAAATGCTTCTCAACCCTTTAGCAAACGCTACAACCCACACAAATTTCTCACCAACTGCCTCACTGATTGATAGACACACATAGACACACACAGATACACGTAGAACTAAGCGCCTTCTTCGACCCATTCCAGCACCCTAAAACAAACATCATACAAGTGCTTAAACTCTAGGTCAACATGTTGCACGTTCGCTGCTTAGCCACCAAATCTGAGTCCACTGAACGCCACCGCGTCTCCCACAAGTCAACTCAACTCAATTTGCGGTTGTATGTCTGTATGTATGTAGGCCATTTTGTGTTTTGACCTTTCTGGCTGATTTGCGGTAAACGTTGGTTGGGCGGCTGTATTTTCGGTACATTTTATTGTCACTGTATCGAATACAATCTGTGTGGCATTTGTGGCTTGTGGTAAGTGGTGTGGCAACAATTGATGATTCGACAATTGTGTGTGTGCGTACACGATAAATGTGTGGCAGTTGCGGTTACTTTGTGGTTTAAAATTGTTGTTTATGTAGTTGCATTTAATGATATCTATTCCAGGTGAAATGTATACTGGTAATCATGCCCATATAGGGTGTTTTTAGGAGCTATAGAACGTTTATTACAAAAAATATATACATAAAAATGTTTTTAATTATCAACAAACTAAAAAAATCAAACCTTAATTTAAGAGGTTTCACGGCATTTGCAAAATTTTGTCAATGCGACATATTAATACAACTATCCTATTGATCATGCTGGACATTTTAGAGATTGGTAATGGTAAGTAATTTTAAAGAGCACTTATAAGGCATACAAATATACGCTATTCTCTATTTTCTTAACTCCATTTCATAGATAATGCGAGAAAAAACGAGAGAAAGAAAGCTTGGTGACCATGTCTAAAAGATCTTTTGAGAGATACATGTTTTGAGACATCGATAGTCGAAAAAAAAGATAATAGCCTACTTTTTAAAATTTTGATTTTAAAACCTGAAATTAGTTAACAACAGCTCATTTGCAAGTAATGACTTTAAAAATAAGCCAAACGCCATGAAATTTGTTGTATTAAAGCAAATGACTGCAAGCCCTATAGGGATAACTTTAACATGTGATTAACATTAACTTTGATCAATATATTTTGAAAATATTGGCAGATGTCGCTGAGATTCAAATACTAATAAATACATGTTACGTGGAATTTCTGCCAGTATTTTTGATAAAAGCATTTTAGAAGCATTTTCGCGTTGTAATTTTAACAATTTAGGGTATTGAAATAGTTTGCTTATTCTTTAGTACTAGAAAAAATGCCTTTTGCACTATTTTCAATAACTTAAAATAATTTAATTACAAGACATAGCATTAGTTTTCATAAGTTGAATTTATATAATAGTCGAAGGAGTTTGAACTCAGAAGCTCGCGTTTTTAATCCCTCACCGCTAGTTTTTTTAACTACCAAATAAACGAACTTAAGCTGTCTGTCTATTATTTATTGAAAAATATTATAATTCTGACTTTGCCAGAGCGTTTTTAAAAGCCTATCTATGTGCTAAGGAATGTATGGGTTTTCTGACTATAATATGTGTTAGTCATGTAGTGACGTTTAAAAATTTGCTATTCGTGCAAAATTGTTTGCAAATAAAATATCTAAGTTTCACAACTGTAAAGAATTACATTCTGTAATTGAAGCTAGACGATATTATAAAAATCTGTTGCACCCGTTTCCCATTTTCGTGTACTGTTTAAATTTTTTCGTCCAAGGGTATCCGAAGTTTAATTTGCGAAAAACCCAAAAATTTCCTACTGGGTCACAGACGTCAAGCGTTTGTTAAATATTAACTGTCAGCAGCACGAAAAGCACAACGATAGTGGCAACACTAAGCGACAGCGAGTAAAGTACACACATGTCGGCACTACATACACACATAAACAAGTTGGTCATCATTATCCCGACCGTCAACGGCAAATGTCTACGCCAAACAAACTGGCGACAAGTAAGAGTGCCTGCAACACAACGCCCAACGGTATTATTTTTGCACTCGCCGACAAACGGACACACGATCATTGTTTTTGTAAGCCGAGAAATATACAAATATGCACTCATGTATACATGGGTATGTGTGTGTGTGAACTTGCACGAGTATGCGTGTGACGCACTTGTAGTGTTGACGGAACACTTCAGGCCGCATATCAAAGCGCGAGCGCACAGCAAAGGCCAACGAGTAGTTCTTTTTCCGGTAGTGACAGTGGTTGATTGAAAAAAAGAATAAAACTACCATATACGAATCATCGTATATGTATGTGTGTGTTTGTATGGATCACCCTTTGGAGTGGGAAAAATTGTTGCCAACAAACTGCGACAAATCTCCTACAGTCCTCAGCTCTGTGCCGTCAGTCAGCATTTGCCAGCCGCCAAGCGCCCACAAGCCGCATTAAAACAAAGAAAGGTGGCCGCTGCCTCGCAGCCAACAAAAAGGACATTCGAGTGATGAATTGTTTGTTGTTATTTACAGAAAGTAACCGCACGCAGCGAAGTGCTGAGCAGAGAAAGTACACAAAAATTTAACTGAATAAACGAAATAAATTGTTGAAATGCCAGCACTTTCGTTTGAGGCGCAACAACTTTGCTGCGAATTTAATTTTTGTAGTAAATTTTGCATAAACGAACAAATAAATAAGCAAAAGCGTAAACTTCGGCTGCACCGAAGCTTTAATACCCTTCATATATACAAAAATTATTGACAAGAACTTTGTTCGAAAATTTTGTATGGCAGCTATAGGTTAAAGTGACTCGATTATCGAAGATTCGGGAAACTTGGTTTCAACCGATCAGTTTGTATGACAAATATACGCTATAGTAGTCCGTTATAAGCGGTTCCGATAAATAAGCAACTTCTTGGAGAGAAAAGGGCGTGTGCAGAACTTCATATCGAGAACTCTAATACTGAGGGTTTAGTTTGCGTACACATATGTACAATATATAGACAAACCGTCGGACATGGCTAAATCGACTCAACTTGACATGCCCATAATTTATATACACATTTTATAGGGTCTGCGATGTCTCCTTCTGAGTGTTACAAACTTCGTTACAAACTTCGTTACAAACTTAGTCTAGCCTGTTCAGGGTATAAAGAGTGTGATTAAGAGAAAATAGTGGAGGAGAGGAGTAGGAGTGGAAAGAAATGTAAACGGTTTAATGATATATAAATATTTTAAGTAGTGAGAAATTGGTAAAAGTTGGTGGAGTGTACACGAAGTAGCAATACTACTACTTTTTCTCAATATACCCTCTTAAGGCTCCATGCTCACGAGCAACAATAACGAGTGCTTAATGCACTGAGTAAGTTGGTGTGCGCCACTGGGGTTTAGTGCAGAAAATTGTTAAATGATTTGAATTTGTTGCGCATTTGTTACGTTTACACCAAAAAATAGAAAAATATATATAATATATAAATTACAGTTTTCGGCAAATAACCGAACCGAAATAGAAATTTAATTAAAATGCACTTTGAAGCGTGAATTGGGACATTAGAGTGTTTCACAACTACGCCAAATATAACCTTACTCTCAAAAGTAAATTTTTTTTGTGCTGCACATATGTATATATTTATATATAATGATATATTTATTTACACTATTATTCAATTGCACACACATGCGCCTTCAATTGCTTCCAATTTACTCTACTCTGCCGCTGATGGCTCAAAAGGGGACAGATGTTTACAATTCGTTGGTCATTAATAAATTTTGCTGCCAATACTTGAGCACTGCAATCAATCATTCTCTTGGCAATGCTATTATATTGGCTGAGGGTACACACCTTTCGAGCTTTCTTTATTTGCTGTAGTAATACCGTTATTACTCATTCAACGTAATGTTGAACATGACAAGTACAGACGGGTTTATTTATATACTATGTATTTATTTCTTCGACAGTTTCTAAAAATATTAATAACCCACTTGCTTTTACAGGGTGACTCGATTAATTATTTATTTTAAAATATTGCAAGACTTGAACTTTATTTAGTTTTTATAAAGAACAAGAAGAATAAATGGATAGTGGTCGGGTAATTTATACCCGAGTAATCACTGAAACAAATTAAAAAAATGTAGTTTCAAGAAAATCGCGTTTATAGATAAACTGATTGAGTGAATTTAAATGAGCGGCTATACTTGAGAAAGCTGTAACTCAAAAACTATTTGAGCTATTGCTTTTAATTTTTAGTATGTTATTTTTAAAGGTATAATCTAACGAAATATGAAAGCAATATTTGTTTTTTAATTGCTCATCAAGTGTGTCGCTTAAAGAAATATTTATAAAATTTTCTAATTCGATTGATAAACTCCTTTATTCTATTTACATTGGTTAAATTGCATACTTATGTAATTTTTATACTTTCAGGCTGTCCGTAGATAGATATTCTATTGAGTTATTATTTACATTTGTGTTTTAATTATTCTTTGATTTAACTTAAAATTAATTTTAGAAGCATTAAATGCCATCCAAACGTTTGTAAAAATTTACGAGAAACTTTTTTATCCCAAAAATACACTCAATGACTTAGTATATATTTTGGACAAAAAACTACCGCATTTTAGGCTACATTTTCAGATCGCTCAGAGAGTGATGTTCACGCACATAACAAATTTTGTTAATTTTTGAAAATTGTTTTTAAGGTTATGGATACGTTATATTCAGAATGATTTGTATTAGTTGACTTTTTAACTTACCAGTCATTTCCGGTTTTCGAGACATTTTGTCGTTTTCTACCTATTTGGTGTGGTTTGGGTTCAGCGACCATATTGACATCTGAAATAAAAATGAAAAAATTAAATACTTAGGTATCAACCCAAATTCGAAAGAAAACTATAAAGTTTACGCTTAAAACTGAAAACAGATATATGAAGTATCTTATCATAGATGGGGCTCCATCGATATGACGCCTTGATTGATTAAACAACCTAAAATCGATTTGGGAAGCAAAGGCAGTATATTCTCGTCATTGATCTATAATCGTCTGATGGTTCCAAAAATATGTCTCGGAACATCCTAAAAGTAAGTAATAAAGAGTCCTAGCATAATATAATAGAATCTAATTAAGGTTTGCCAGGAATTCGCTAGGTGCTCTTGACGTGATGGGATCCCTATTCGTAAATATGTATATGTATAGATCCAAGAGCAATATAGGGTAGGCATTAGGTTCACGCAAGACCTCCAACAACCTCTAGGCTTTATAATCTACAGAACCACCTTTTGCTTTAAAGTTTGGTAATCAAAGTGTACCGTTTTATGCTAATTTATACAGTATTTTTAATATACTCATTTAAAATGGAAGACGCCACTCCAGTGCCTATCATTCTCACTCTAATCTGTTGCGCTTTCGTAAATTTTCCACAGATCAGTCACAAGATTGGTTCTTCTGTAACAAACAATGGAACGAAATATCTAATATTCCAAATATAGATTTAATTGGCTTATAATCATTCATTAAACGATTTCGGGCGAGTCCATCAAAACGCTTTCTTTCTTTTTTAATTTTCATAAAAACTCAAATAAAGTCCTAGTATTCTTTGAAATTTATTAAGTACACGTTTCTAAGAAACTCACGCCAACATTTTTATTAATTTATGAAAAAAAAACTAAAAAAAAAAAAATATGGCCAGAAAACAGTTTTTTAATCAATCTCTAGAGATGTTAGAAAAAAATCCAAACGAAATTGAAACAACTTCCGCCACGCAGAACACAGTCATTTGTCTTAATAAAAGTCGCAGCAGATTTTTCAGACCATTTACCATTCGCCACTCGTCGCTCGGCACTCGACTCGGCTAAGTTAGTGAGCTTGACTGTCAAAAATATTCAAAAACATTTCCACACCCATCCATAACCAGTGAAAAGGGTGTGACAACCGCAGAAGCGGCAACAAAAATTTTTTAGTAATATTCACCCGATGTTGTGTACGCCACGCCACGACATGCCACTCATCATAATTCATAGAGTCTGCAGGCCGTTGTTAAAACACCACCCTCTCGCTTTCTTCGTTTTTTTCGACTCGCTGTGCTAGCCGACGCGCCCACTCGTTAAAAAGCGACGGTTGCCTGGTAGCGAATACTAAATCTTACATAGCGTACGCCGTAAATTTTGAATATTTTTTCAATTCTCTTATTACGGCACTTCACATGCGGCTAAATGAGTGGACTCACACCCTACACTCGCTGACAAATGCAACTACAAATTGCCAGTAGGACTGTCAGCTTGACTGGCGGCAAACAGCCACACTCTTGGCGCTACTCAATCACTGCTCTCGCAGACGGAGCGGCTGGGCAGGAGCATATACAGTGGCGGGTGAGCTCTGCCGTCTGTCTGCTTGCTATAATTAAGATTAAGGATAAGAAATAAGAAGGATTTCCGGACGACTTTAAGAGCTAAGCGGCAAAGCGGTTTAAATGTGCCCGAAACGTGGTGTGAGTAGCTCGGTGGGTTGGTATGTGATGATGATGACTTTTACTATATATTTTATTATTGTTGGCATTCCATATAGTTGGTGAGTACTTGGTACTTATGCGGCTGGACTGTGTTAGGATGTGCTATGGCAATTGTAGAGCCTCCCTTCTCCTGTGCTCCACCCGACTCTATCTCTAGCTCTTGGATTCATTGCTTTATCAGTTGACTGCGCGCGTAAATGGAGCGTGTCAACCAGAGTCGTTTAAAGCATTTCATTGTAGAGTGCGGGAATTAAAGACGAAATGAAGCTCAAGTAAAAGAATGCTGCGGTGGCTTAAGCAACAGTTGGCCGATGTGTAAGAGGGGTAGAGTGAGAGCAAGAATTTCTCCGTAGTTAAATAAAGAAAATTTACTTACCATAAAATCACCGAGTTCTCCTTTTTATTTAATTTATTTTGCAGTGGAGTGCATTTTTCCGATTTTCATGTGACTAATTGAATTCCATAAAGCGCTGGAGCAAACGCCCAGCATGCCGACATTTAAGGTGGAGAGTGTCACTGCCTGTGCCAATTTTCATTTTTCTACAGGTGGCTGGCCCGTGTCGTCGGCAACGAGGTGTCGTGAGTATGCATGTCAATTATGATGTGTAGACTGTTGCATATGGTGATATATGGTGATATATGCTAGTGAGGAGTATACAGATGACACCAGCTAATATGAACTTCATTGCATATTTTTATAAGAAAAAACACGTATTCTCTCTAGTTTTCTGTGGGTCTTAACATAAATGCAGATAACTCGAAAATCCTCGTCTTAGCATAAGATTAACCTAGCATATACTAGGGTTATTTTGGATATGATGCTCATTGTTGATACTGATACCAAAAATTTTTTAACTCTGGTTAAGATTACAAAACAAATGACATGTGTTAATTGAGGCTGTAACAAGAATTTTTTCAACGAAACCGATGTTTATATTGGAGATGACAGTAGTTTTTCCAGGGTTTGGCTTAGAGCTCCGCTAGAAACTTAAATGCAGATAAATGCAGAGCTCAAAAATATCTCTTTGTTAACAAATAAAACCTTCGAATTGGTTTCGGAGTGTCAACATTCTCTTGTTTTAATCATTAAGATTGTTTTTGTTCTTCTTCTTCTGTGGCCTTACAACCGTGAGTCGATCTGAACCGTGAACACAAAATATCCACAGTTGCCAGTAGAAATCACGCCAGTTCTACATCCCAAGTACAGACAGGTCCTTGTGCACTTAACCCTTCCATTGGATGCGTGGGGGCCCTTGCTTCCGTTGCCCACTTGTGCGAGGTTCGAGAATCAAAGAAGCTTTACGCTGGAGCATCGTCTTCAGTGCTTACAACTTGGCCTAACCAACGTATTTGTTGGATTTTTATGCGCTTAATTATATTCATAACGCCGTTGAGGTCACACAGCTCGCGGTTCCATCTTCTTCGGTACTTAACGCTCACACGGACGGCTGCAAAGACCTTGCTCAGAACAGTTCTCTCGCACGCTCCAAGTACTTTCTCATCTCCGTTCGTCATCGTCCATATTTCTGCGCCATATAATAGGAAGGGAATGATAACAGATTTATAGAGCTTTTTTTTTGTTCCTTAACAGTCACATAGCACTTAATATTTAATATGAAATTACATTATATGTGGGAAAAGTTCAAATCATTGGGCGTCAACTGCTCCATGTGCTCCTTCATTCGCGACAAATAATCAGAATATATACATACACTTACATACATTCACATATGCATACATATTCGGCTCTGCAGTTTTTTATGTAAAAGTGTGCGAGTAAAAGTTGTTTGTGCATCGCTGTTAAGTGCATTAAGATGTTCTCACTGAAATCGCATATTTTCTGCATTGTTGAAAATAAATTCGCACCTCAGCACACAACCGCGCATTCCACTCTCTCCATAAGTACCTGTGTATGTATGTAAGAGTATGTGTACTATGGTGCAACAGCTAGCAGAAGGCAACGCACTTACCGGTCGAACCAGCCGGTTGTGTTTTCCCACATTCACATTAACACTGTGCCTGCATGGGAACTCGTAGATATGTATATAAATATACGGTTACACAATGTCGAGAACAGGTGAAATTATTCATATGCAACTCGATGATTTTTTCAGTAAGAGACCTTGCCTCTCTGAAACAGTCATATTTATTTGCCAGAAAATGAGTGCAGTTGTATATATACAATATATATGCTTGTATGCATGTATGTATAGGCATGCATCTATGTATGTGTATATTTAATAACATTTTTAAACGTTAATGAAATCGTTGGATGCGCACTTATTACATACCTACATATATTTCTATATCCTTCTGTGTTGCGCACACATTCGCCATCACGCAACAACAACAACAACAATAAGGAGTAACAATTTGCCAGTATTGAAATTTCATTAAGTGCACATTATTGCCACGTTTAAATGAAGTGCAACAAAATGGGCTGCGATTGGTTCATATTTTCGCCGTTGGTTGGTTTCTTGTTTAGTACCGGAAGAAGTGAATCACGGTTCATTTATTTTGAACTTATGATACAACAATCTCATTTTCATCGGAAGTAACGATGCGCTTTGAAACATATGGTATTTATATGTAGTCATTTTATATTTATAATGATTGTGTATACTTTGGTTGGAAGTGCATTTAATGAAAACAGTTTTATTTGGAGCGGAGGTTTATTAAAACTCTCAACAATATGCAAAATTATTTTTAAGTGTCTTTGGAAATGTAAAATATTTAAGCCAATTAATTTTTTTGCAATTTCTAACCTCAAACATCTCATGCATCTAAATCTTTATCAGTTTATCGAAATGCTGCTGTTAGAAACTTTACTATGGAAGCATGCTTAATACCTAGAACTCAGATAGCACAAACTAAGGACAAAGAAGTATTCAAGAAAGCTTTGCTCAACATTGTCAATGTTGTTGAGGCAGAAGCATCAAGAAGACAATTCTAACTACATCGATATCGACAATTCACAACACAGAGTAGACATTTCAGATACGTCATATCACTCAGAGAGCGTCTACTTACACTTTCATAAACTCTTTAAGCTCCAGAAGGAGCAAAGAACTCAAATCATCACCGATCGCGAAGAGTCAAGTCCTTAGTATATTAAACTGGTACCTATTCAAATCCAATTACTACACCCCAAATGTACGCATTATACTAAACACCCCTTTTATATGATCTTAAAGCGGAATAGTTCCCTTGCCGGACGCTTATTATTATGTTAGATAACGACGATGACAACTCTTTTACACAGTAAACAGATTTTTGAAACCGCTTAAACAACAACCAAAATCCAAATAAAAATTTAATTATTCGAGTAAAGATTGATAATTCGACGATTTAGCAGTAAATCTACTCCCTTTTTGATGCAGTTAACTTCAGTTTGAAACTCCTTATATGGAGAAAGACCAGTGAAGATTGAAATAAAGTTCGCGGCAGTATTGAGTTTCGGTAAATTGCCACTCCAGAATAGAGAAAAGTTATAACTCAAAAATATAAGCCAGCGGCCTGAACATAAAATATACTAATCTTTTAAACTTATCAGTTGATTTAGAAGAATTGAATTCGAGAAGTGTGCAGAAAACCATTTCGAAAATGTAAATCAACTACCATATGTATAATCAGTATTGGTACTCTCACCTAAGCAATACGAAGCCAATATACCAATAGACCATGATGCAATCAGTCTGAAATGAAGCCTAAAATTCTTTACTGCTGTTGCGGCCCAAGACATTTACAAAGTTGAGACATTTTTTTATAAACCTCAATACTCCCACACCATCAAGACAACAAAGTCGTTGTAGAAGCATGGACTTATCGTAAAATTTTCACAGATATACAATATGTCCCATATATATTTATATATCCTTCCAGTAAATTTATAGTGTTTTGTCATCCTTTAAGTTCAATGGTAAATATCTAAGATTATTGACTCAAAAATGAGTTTTTTTCACCGAAGAGATTTACAAAAACACCAGCTTCCGCTTGTCAACAAAAATATATTGAAGAAAATGTCAGAAACAGTAACGTAACGTATAAGGTTTCTCGCTTTGAGTCAAATTGCAATAAGGACACGGAGAGAGCAATGCAAAGCTTGCGTGCCTTAAACTGACTTTGAGCACTATCTAAATATCTAGGACATTTCGAATTTAAACGCAATTTTCGAAAATTCAATAGCAGACAACTGGCCCACACGCTGCCTTGCTCACTACCTTGCTTGCTTGAGTGAGTCGGAAAAGAAAATTCGCGTAGTTGTTAGAGAAACTTGGTGCATCCGCTTTGCGGCCAATACCCCGGAAATGAAAGAGAAATTATCGCTGTTTTAACAGCAACTTGAAAGGATTGAATGAAGGCAAGAACAAGCAGTGGATAATATAAAAATTTAAAATAAAATAAATTTTCAAGCTAACGGATTGTGAAGAAGTCAAAGAACTGCCTGTGGAACAGTCATGCTTACGTATGTGTGTGTATGCGCGGGTGTTGAAAGGAATTTTGAGCGGCAGGCGAATGAAAAAGACCGCAGACGCGCCGCCGACACATCGAAGGTTAAGAAAATGCGCTTGCTGGGGGTTGGCCGCAAAGTGAAGGACGGTTTAGCAAAAAGTCGGAAGAAGTACGCAGTGGCGAAGTAGTAAAATGGCATAGTGCATTCGCCGTCGACGTTGTTGCACAGTCAGTGAAGCCATTAAAAGTGGCAGTTACAAGAAACAGATTAAGCAGTAAAAGTTTTAGACGGCCAATTGGTCGTCTGTTTTCGCCACTAACTGGGTTAGGCTGTTGGAACTTTCGTATTTTGCGAAGCTAAGAAGTTTCAGGGAACTCGTAAATTAAATTGAAATTACTCTTAGAACATATTGCTTACTTGTTTTAGTGTTTTATGTGAAGTATATTACTAATTTGCTAACTAACCTTTTCAGCTGATTATTGTTCTTTCGGGCGCTTTGAACGAGGTTCACCAGCTACTGTCCACTCGGATGACGATCGTTTTTATTCTGTACAAAAATACCGTTTGTTGCGTTTAAACATGACCACACACTGCTCAGAAGCATCAACACGTTGTCGGTCAATAGTCAGCAAACGCGGCACCTACTTTAAACAGAGCTTTGTCATGGACAAATGCTCATACGATATAAAGCCAACATATTCTTTTGAAAACCCTTGCGATGTCAGCAATATCACGCAACTTCACTTTCCGATCATTGAAAAAGATTTTGTTTGGTTTTGTTTAAAATGTTTTTTGGTGTTACAGCCTCATTTGGACGATTCTTGGTGTCTCTACGAACACGTTTGAAGTCAGCAAACCAACGTGTTATTATGGTTTCAGATGCCCCAGAAGAAGCTAGTTATATCACGAAATAATTATCGAGATTTTGACGACTTCCAAATAAAGCAATGATTTGAGTAATCGGTTACTCAATTAAAGCAAACTGATATAACCATTGTTAATTTTATGTGATGATTGCTAATATTTTGGCTTACAACGTTTACTTTGGGAATGAAAAATGAAGCTAGGACAGATAATTTCGCAGCTTAAACTTTAAAAGAACACAAAAACAAAAAAAATAAGACCTAAGGGAAATTAAGCCTAGAACAGACAAACCAGAGTAGATAACTTATTTTGTCTATCACGAAATTTATTTTAAACTATTTACATACAAATATATAATGGATTTATATACAAATATATAAATAATCAGGATGACGAGACGAGTTGAATTCTGAAAGACTGCCTGTCCGTCCGTCTCTCCGTCTATATGTGCAAGCTGTAACTTAAATAAAACCTGAGATATAGTAATGAAAGTTGGTCTACCTGGTTCTTGGCGAAAAAGTGAGGGCAAGTTCGTAGATGGGCGTAGCGCACCACTACCACGCCCACATAATGCCCTTAATCGAAAATTTATAAATTGGCATAACTAAACCGGAAATTAAGATACAAAACTGTTATTTGGTACAAGAAATCGTAAGTTTCTAGCAGCATACCGATCTAATACCTTTATCTCTTTGTTTCACCTACGTCAATATTTCCATTTATTGGATCCACATTGGTTACTTGAACTATCCATTAGGACTGAGCGAGAGACTCTGAACCTCGTCATCAACCAATATGCAATTGACTAAATATTGAATTATCGAAGTTTCTCGGTCTCGGATAGATCTAAATATAATATACTTGTAGAGTAATATAAAGGACTCATAGTCATAGGCAACTTCGATGTTCTGAATCTTAAAATTTGGATTCAATATTTCGTAACTTTGCTTTGTCCCCTTTCTGAGTCTTCAATATTTACAAATGTCTATTAATATGCATATCACTCACCCAAAGTTTGACTCAGCACAGTGCGTCCATCTTCGCCGTGACAAGCATTGCGTGCATCGAAAGGATTTGTGAACTGAACGAAAGCGTAACCCTTATGCATTGATATGCCTGAAAGCAGACAATGAAAATATTAAAATTAGAAAAGTTGCATTACGAAAATTTGTAATTAAATGTGCTATTTACTCTATTGCTCTGCCTACACTTACCCGCCAACCGACCATAAATCTGGAACATACGTTCCACATCCGTTTTCGAGCACTGGAACGTATTCAAATTGCCCACAAAGATGCGCGAGTTCACCGCCTGCGGATCCTGCGAGTTCGTCTGATTAGACAGCTTTGACAGTTTCATTGTGTCGCCGACGGTGAGAAAATGTGACGACGTCGTGTGATGCTTGTAGAAGCCGCTGGTGGGACTTCTGGCGACGCTGTTGCTGCTGCTTAAGCTGTGGTTCGCTGTCAGAGCGGCTGATTTGCTCGCGTATGCCGACGGCTCTGCGTCACAGTGGCCGGTGGTGTAGCTGTGCGCGCCGCTGTGCTGGTGTGGTGAGTAGAGGTGGGTCGCCGGCGATGGCAGGAGCACAACCTTCTGCTGCGTATGCGGCTGCTGCTGCAACTGGTGCGGATGGTGGTTGTGCTCGGGGCACGTGGGCGCAAAATATAAAAACGCAATGATGGAAACTTAATGGTAAACCAGGCGAACGAAAAACGATGAAATTGTTGGAATTTCAAGTGTGTACAACACAAGCTTGCGTATGTATCTGTGTGACTTTGTAAGTATGGGTGTTCTTACGAAATTCCAATGTGCTGATGGATTTATTTCTGGAATTTCAACTAAAATATTTTTTGCTCGTGTTTTTTGCGGGAGACGAGCACTGGGCACCGGAGAACACGAAAAGGCCGCAGGATTACTGCTATAAAGCGCCTTAGCCCGTATAGCCTAGGGCAAAACTGGCGCGCGTGTTATGTGACTTTGCGTTCGTTTGTGTGTGGTATTTTTGGCCCAAGTTGTTTATGCTTTGTCGACTTTCTGCTCAAACGCCTGGGATTAGGCTTGAGTACGTGCTTTTGCGCTTATTTGTTTGCGTAAATGATTTGCTGCCTTCGATCTCGATTTTTGTGCTTTATTGTTGTTTTTTTTCTTTTGCAGGATATGCTCTCGCTGTAGCTGATTGGGAGGGTTACCTCATCACTTGCGCGCTCGGCATTGTCCGGCAGTAGAAACGCACAAACAAATGAATTGTTGTTGCTGTTTTTGTTGGTTACGTCGGCGACTTAACGATGCTGATTGTTGTTGTTTTCGTTGTTGTTGCTGATGGCGTAACCGCAGTTATTAATAACAATCGGCGCACAAAAACCGTACACAATGGATTAAAAAATCTGCAAGCAGAAAAAAGATTACGTGAAAAGTGAGCGGGAGAGGCTCATGAGTCGATCAAAACACAAAAAAAAGTCAGTTAAATTGAGAATATGGATAAAAATGAACTGACAAGAAGATGTAAATAAGTCCATCATATAACAACACGTTGTATTGTTTTGTATGTGCGGGAGTGTGGTTGGGCGTGTGTCGGTGCGCGGATTAACGTTAGCATTGTGCTGTATGTATATATAGGTCTTTGTATATATGCGTTTGTGTCTATATCCATGTAAGTGTGTAACCACCGCCTTCTCCACACTCAAATTTACATCCGCGTGCATTTGCTCGTTTATGCGCCTAAAAGCACACCACACCCACATAGAGCGCGCATTTATATTCTCGCGCCGACTTGTCGGTTATAATTGATTTTTCGTATTAAAATACGATTTTCAGTATTAAAAATATACAACACAAAATGCATGGAAATTCAATTAATTTAAGTAGCTTAAATTTTGATTGATTGTTTTTTATTAAAAGTGGATTTTGCGGTTATGCGAAAGTGCGCTAAAGAACTTGAGCAAGAATAAAAAATGAATTAAAAAGGCAATTGTGAGTTTACAATTCAGTGGATTTTAACTTTTTTATGGAAGAGTAAGAGCGAATTATGTGCCAATCCGAAGCTTTAAGTAATGAAGTAACATCTGAAGGCGAGATTCGCTTATTTTTGTGTCAGAAAAAAATTATAATTGATATTTAGAATTTCCTACTATGTCTTTCATCGCTACTCACTCAAACCACATGTCAAAGAGAAGAAAATCACACATAATTGTTAAGAATGAGTTCTTAATGAAGCCACATGAAGTTCCAATGAGTTTCATAACTTTATAGCTTTCACAAACACTTAAAAGGTTTTAGGCGACACTTCACTGAATAATTCTGACATCTTAAGGGTCTAGGCTGGAAATTCGTTCATTTTCAACACTTGGCCAGCTGCGAACGCCAGTCCATTATGATACCTAAATACACCTAAGTATTGATCGAAACGACGCTCAAATATTTCAAAACCGCTTTGAGGCTAACACAAACTTGTTGAGACGCCTAATATCAATGCGGCTATTTCACCTGGTTTGAGATGTTTCATCCGCAGTCTTGCAAAATGCAGATGAAAGTGCTTGAATTGAATTGCTTGAAGAAATTTTTAATAATATTGTGCATGCTTTAAGTTACCGAAATTAATTTAGGACCAGCCTGACGTATGGACTCTGCATAAGACTGTGCTGGAGGCTGCAAAATCATTAAAATGTACGGATGAATTTTTATGCCATCACTGTTGGTCTTTTTTTTGGAAGATCTTGTGAAGTACATAAGTGATAAGAAGAAAGTACCAGAGAAATAGAGAGAGATTAGAAAAGTTACTGGAAACTCTATGTCAGCAATCTCAGTGCAAACTTAGTATGGAACTCATCTTAGATATAAAAAGTGTATAAAATACATTGGTATTATATTGGACAAGAAATGATCCGTACATATTTTCAATCCAAATATATTATAAATGTATTTGGCATCTTTCTTATTATAGCCAGAACAATTCGATATTACACTGGTGTATGCACCAGGGTCTCCCAATATGTTTAGTAATGAGTTTGATAAATGAGGCACATTCGAAGTCATCTGTCATAGCGGAGAATATATCAGCTATATTTCATAGTCTGCTGGGTAGATGGGAACTGGGGTAGATGTGAACTGCCCCAACGGGACTCAAGCGTCTTCACATTATAAGTGCCCATATAACAGATGATGCAATGGAATTATCGTTTAATTTTCTTGCGAAATATTCAGATTTCTTAGATTTTATCATAAATTTTACTTACCAAAAGGTAAACCAGTTATGAATATATGAAATAATTTTTATATAGAACAATAGATAACTATGCTTATGGTCGAAAATAATATCAAAAATATATTTTGTTCGTTAAATTTTAAAATTTCAAATAAACTTCAAAGCCATTGTCCTAATTGGCCATGTACACACATACATATTTAGCACAAATATATAAAATATTCATTTTATGTTTTAATAATGTCATCCATTATTTGACAGTCGTCATCTCGGGCAACTCTTATCTTAAACCGACTACTTTTCCAGCAATCCTATTGAAAGCATTACAAACCTGCCACTCCTCGCCAGCCGCTACTCAACCCTTCGGCCGCCTACAACAACAGGCTTTGTAATGAAAATGGAAATCTAAATAAAGCAAAGACAGCAAAGACACAATAAAGCATTCATTACAAGGACAATGGGACAAACAACTCACTGTCACTCAGTCAACCATGGAGCCTGGCAACCAAGCAGCTAAGGCCCGCACACGTCTATTTAGGTAGAGCGAGCGACGATGGTGTCATTGAAGAATAGCAAATGTTTTTGCATAAAGTTGAGAATGCGGGCGGCAAGCTGAAGGCGAGGCTGTCGGTTGGTCCGTTGAGTTGTGTTGTAGATGTGCGTGTGTGTGTTTATGTGCACGGTGCATAATCACTAAAGCATTGAGCCATTCACTCACTCATTCATTCATTTCATTCATACGCGCTTACACTCTTCAGTCACTCGCTTCTGCCGCATTTATTTGCTTATTCAGGCGCGTTTATTGTCATAAATATTTTCATTTCCGAAACAACGCGCAAACAAAAGCAACTTTGCCGCTTCGCTTCGACAGCACACATACAGTTATTTGAAGAATAAGCACTTTTACATATATATATATATTATATATGTATATTTATGTGTAGATATATGCATAGTGACACCATATTATAGTTCAGTATTTACAAATATTTATAATATATATTTATATATAATATATTAGGGTGGGTTAAAATACTTTTGTTTATTTGTCCCGAAATACTGAAAAAATATCGTTCGATATTACAAAAGGCAAGGACATTATTTTCACGGCATTTAAGAAAAAAAATAAAAAAATGTTCTTTTTTACCCACCCTAATATATATTCATATATTAAATATGTAAAGCGAACTTGATTTCTTTATAATTCACTTGATTTACGTGCCTGTTATGAATAACAATTTTCATTTTTTTATTTATTTTCTTTTTACTCCAGAAATTGCCATCAGCACGTCATTTAAATGGCACATGTGTTGCATGCAACATGCATTTCCTTCACTTTACACACACTCAAACATCACTTACACATCCCTTTCGTCAATTCATTTGTTTAATAGTATGCCATTTTTCACTAACGCTCACATAAACTATGTGAGCTATTCATTTCATGCTTGTTAGTGTCGCTTATCTGACAGTTATTTATTTAATTGTCAGTCATAGAGCCATGACGTTATTGATATGTTGGTTAAATAGTTGACAAAGTCACTCAAATTGAGACCGAATCATTTTCTTCGAAGTTTTAATACAATGTAGACTTTTAACTGGCTTTTAGGATACACTAAAGATTTTTAGAATTTGGTTTTATTAGAATGTTACTACTCATTTTAGTTTGTCCAAAGATTTTATTAAATATATTTTAGTTAGTTAGTTTGGGTAAGTACTAACAAAAATAATTTCAGACTCCAAATATTTAGCATACATGTCGGATTACAGCTTTATTTATAAGTTTATAAACACTCATGAATTGCAAAAAATGTTTTTGAGAAATGTTCTCCGAAAATTTTAAATTAAGCTGGCTAATAGTTTCTGCGATATCAGCGTATTTGAAAGAACTTAATAACATAGTGTAATCAGTTTTCTAAATTTTATAAAATTTTTCTCGAAACGCTATTATCCGAGTCGGTGAGGAAACTTTTTCCGTATAAGCTAGACCCACCGACTTGAAATTTTTACACGACTTTCTTAGATATATATTGTCAGATAATAATAAAAATAATAAGATTTTCGACGAAGTTTCCAAAGTGTAAATTTTTTCACAAAAAAAAAATATTCTTTGAGAAGCTGACATTTTGTTAAAAATCAAAATTTTGTTATTATTCTGTTATCTATAATAATATTTTTTTTGTTTGGATTTGAGATAATTTTAAGCAAAAAATCATCCTCACCGGCTGACACCGTTTTTTGGTCCTGAAGATCGGTTACAGGATCAAGGGAATCCAAAGTTTAAATCACTGTTAGGTCAGTCTAGAACTTAAATAGGTTCCAAATGTATTCTCAACGCTAAATATATCTCTAGAAACTATTAATACGCACACAAGAACTTTAAAAATATCCACTTTCGGAAAAATAATTTGTATACGATTCAATACTTAAACTTCTCATAGCACTGTCTATCGCTCTTACAGCTTATTTAGTTCATATTAGTATTACTAATTTTTTCCATTAATATTTTATCGTCAAACAACACCAGCTCCCTACTATGCCATTTTAAGTCGCATAGCTACTTTTCAACCATTTCGCGTGCATTTTTCATAGACAAAGGCGCACGTACACACAAAATATCCTTTTAGTAATATTTTTACGATAAATATTACAAGTAATGTTGTCGCGACAGACTGCAAGGCATCCCATAAAATTAAAAAAAAAAAAAAATACAATAAATATTTAGTTTTGCATATGTAGGTGGGTATGAGCTTAAAAACCCTGTAGAAAAATGTACCCCAGAATATGAATTATTGTAGAAAAAATAGCAATATAAAAATAATAAATTTTTATCACTAAAAATAGTCAAATAATTGCATAGATCAACACAAAAAAAAAAAATATAACGTATTTGACTATGTAAGGACGAGGTCGCTGAAGCGCTGGAACTACGATGCTGGGGAACTCAAGCAAGGGACAGAAATAATTGGATAACTAAATTGCAGTGAGCGTAGACTCGTACCAGGGTGTGTAGCTGATGATGACGATGGTGAATATACAAAATATTCAAAAACAATAAGGAACCAAACAATTGAAAAAATTATTAGAAAGTTGAAATTTTTAATAAAAACTAGCAAAACGTTAACTTCGGCTATACCGCAGCTATAATTCCATTCACAGGTGTCTTTCTTATAGCGTAAAAGGGTATAAAAAGATTTTTATCTTGATTTGATCAGTCAGTTTGTATAGCAGACATATGCTATAGTGGTACGATCTGAACAATTTTTTTCGGAGATTATACCGTTACTTTAGAAAGTCTTAAATTTTGTGCAGATATCTTGGCAAATGATAAAGTTTTCCATACAAAGCCTTTATTTTGTTCCTTTAGTTTGTATGGCAGCTATGGAATATAGCGGTCCGATCTTAATAATTTATTTGGAAATTATATCGTTGCTTTTCGCAGTAATCCATGATACATTTTATGAACCTTGGTAAATAAAAAAAATTTTCTATACATGAACTTGGCTTTGAACGTTCTGTTTATATGGCAGCCATTTGATATAGTGATCCGATAGCGGCAATTAACAGCTTCGTGGAGAGAAAAGGGCGCATGTACAAAAACTGCTAGTCCCTCAGTATATATATACTGAGTATATACAGACGCACAGGCAGACAAACGGACATAGCTAAATAGACTCAGCTCATCACGCTGATCATTGATACATATATATATATATATATATTTATATATATTTTATACGGTCTCCAACGCTTCCTTCTGGATGTTAAAAACTTCGTGGCAAACTTAAAATACCTTGTCAGTGTAAAAATATTATACATGCTTATGTGTTTGAGCAGAATTCGCTGGAAGCGCTGCCAAACATATTATAGACCTTATTTTCTTTATTAAAATCTTAAAAATCTCTTGCTCAAATAATAAAATTAATATTTTATGCTTATTTTTATATTTACAAATGTATGGCAACCTTATTTTTAATAGGGGTATACAACAAATATGCCTCAGAAATCTTCTACATAACTTCGAACTAAACTAAATAAAGTTTTTATTTTGTTGGCAACTCTTAGGAAAGCCTAAAAATATTTAATTATAATCTAATAAAAAAAACATTATATGAAGATTATATTTATACACATTAATTTACGTAAATTTTTGTATTGAAAAAATATTGATTATAATGTTGTATATATGTAAATTGATATTTTGCAGTTTCCATTGGCAACCCTAAATAAATATAATTTAAAAATCATTTAACTTAATAATTCAGTTTAATAATTAATTTTATTATTACTTTTAAACAAAACTCTTACACTCTATAGCAACATTTTGCGAGAGTATAAAGAGTATCATATTCGTAATGTGATTTCAATTCTATAATGAATTTTATTTACTTAACATTATTTTTTAAATTATTTCCTACAGGGTTTGCAGGCATAAATTTTACACATACGCCGCCGTTATAAAGCGAATCAAGTATGCAACATTTTAAGCGTTTAGTGGATGCGACGCCGATTTTATGACCATACAGCCCATGCCAGCACAAGGCATTGACGACATGTGTGCACAAATATATGCACGTTGGGCTATTTTTATGGCATAAAAGTAAAAAGGCGAAAATAAAAAGAAAAGCAAATATTTCTGCATTAAAGCGTGCTCAAGCGCCAGCAAATTGGTAATACATCAGCGTATTTGATGGCCGATGCGTAACACGTACGCGCTTATACTTTGTGTGTGTGTGTATGTAGGTGTGTGCGGTAATATTAGCAAATTGTTGCAGCCTTAAAATGCCGTCACACACACACACGCATACACAGCGAGTCATTCAATACTTTAATACTAATTTCATGCAGCGCAGAATTTTGCGCTCTCACCTCGCAGACACTAAAGGAGACGCTCTTTGGTCTCTCAAACGCACATGTGTCATTCATTGGCATTGTATGTATGTGTGTGTGGCAAGCTTCATAGAAATGACATTCATAATTGCATTTTTATGATTATTTCGCTTGTAAGGCAAGATAGGAGTGTTAGCTGCTACTCCTGTTATCTCTTCTCCCATCTTTGCATGCGTGTAGGTGCGTTCGCTAGTCAGCCGAGCTGTTGCACGCTCGTTCATTACTTTGGCAGCACATGTTGCTAACAATATTCATAAAATGTTCTACACTTCACTCTGTGCCCATTTGCCAGCCTTTGGGGTGCTGTCAATGGCGCCGCAAACACATGCAGTGACTTACTGTTGGCATGTGTGTGTGTGTGCTTCACATATATATAAATGTAAATGTACTCCCTCGCGCATGCACTTACACACAGGTGTGCGTTCACCGACTGGCCTTTATGGCATTTAAAACTTATCCTATTTAATATGAAGAAAAACAGTTAAATGGCTGTTAAATACACACACGCACACACAAACGTATATAATTATGCAAATATACATATTTTGCAATTTTTATAACAAGCTGGCGTATACGTATATAAACATATATATTTTTGTTGTTGTTGGAGAGGAAAAGGCAGCCCAATATGTTTTCGTGTATATTTGTGTGTGTGTGTGTGTAACCTTTCATTTTCATGGTGCTTACATGCATTTGATCTTCTTCAATGTGTTACTACGTCTGTGTTGTTGTTGGTGTTGGTGTTGGTGTTGGCGCGTATTTGAGGCAACACAGTAAGACTCTTAACCTCTTAACGCCTAATTGAGAGCCATTTCCGCCTTTTAAAAAACTAAGCGCTACTAAGCCACACTTTGACACACAACTACACATACTTAAATGAAATTAGTTTCATTTTCTATTACCGCCCTCCTCTTCCCTTACCTACAACCCCACCACATTTACTTGCGAAGTGAAGTTTGTCAGCAAATATTTATGTCATCGCTGTTGCAACAACTGTGAAAGAAACAGGAAATTAGGCCATGTTGCTGCTTTTAATTGCCAATAAAATGGCACACACAAACTCACAGACACAATTTTTGTTTAATTTTTTCATTCATAAATATTTTTTAGGTATAAAAAGCTGCTCTCACACACAGCTTGTAATGAAGTAGTGTTAGTGCCTTCATAAAGTAAACATTTGTATACCCGTTTTTTTTTTTGCATTTGTGTGAGTATCAGTCACACATACTCACTCAGTCTTGCAATTTGCTGTAGTTACAGTGAAGCGCGAAAGTGTGTCACGGCTTACATAAATACCCGTACACTTCCACTCAATTGCATATGCTTGCCACACAATTTGCAACTAGTGCAAATTTCATACAAAAACAAAATAGAATCGCATGAAAATCCAGAAAGAACACCAATGACATACTTGACTTTAATGTGAGGTTAAATGGCTTTAAATGAATTGAGGTTGATATTAAAAATATCAGGTTGTTATGTGTCAGCAGTGAAAAGTAGTGCAATAAATAATTTATTTGTGCGGTTAAGTATTTATAATTATTATCCTTCATTGTATTTTATTGATTTTTGTCAAAGTTCAATAATTAAGCCGTTGCAGAAATTTAATTCAAATGAGAAATTACTATAATGTGTATTTATGTGGCAAAAACTATTTAACACCATTAGCAATGAATCGATTATTTTCACTTTTCAACGAGGAGAGAAGAAATAGGTAGATTAATGCTCATAAAAATATTACTCAAAAAAGATTATTTATAGTATGAAGAAGGCATGCAAAAGTTTTTGCTTAATAAACCACGGTAGATAATTTTTTTAAAGGCAAAAAAAATCATAGTCGGTTGAAACCCATTGTAAACGAAAGATAAAATATCAGACATTAAGGGAAAGACGATTTACGTGCGATCAGAGGTTGGGAAAAGGAAGCGGTGGGGCGTGCCTGAATGTTTAAGGGTTAAAAACGGTTTATCTCGATATCCGGCAAAAGGACAAGTTCTATAGAAAACAGTTATATGGCAATGTTGTAGTTAATGAAACGATCTATAACTTTTGTATATTGACTTTTTTCACATAACCTCAAAATATATGTCAAAAATTTCAAATAACCAAGTTTTTGAGCTTTTTAAAAGAAACATAATAGTCCAACATTTTTTTTTTCTTTTACTAGATTTGGTGAAAACTTACATTATTATGTCCCAAACACATTGTATTTCTTTTTATTTAAAATATTTTTTTTTTTTTTTGCTTTTATTGACCTGATATCAAAAAAACACAAATTTTCAATCAAAAATAATCAAATCTAAATTTCAAATTTTTTTTTTAAAAGACACATTAATTGCTCAAACATCTGCTTTCTTACGTTATAGAAGTCATATACATTACTGTAAAAATTCTCATACAACACAATCACTTTTCAATATATAAATCAATCAGCAATGAAAGTATTATGGTAAAACTTTGCCCAAATAATTCATTTTAGATTTGCCATCTAAAGTCTAAAAATTGTAAAAATCGGACAATAACTATTCAAGCCCCCCATGAACCGAAGATGTGGACGCCAGTGCCTATGGTTGAAATTTTACTGCAAATATCAATCAGTAGATATATTATTGAAATGCGGAGATAATACTTTTCTGATAATGGTATATCGGTTTGTCAAAAATGGGTTAAATCGGGTCAATACTGCTCTTAGCCACCATATATCTAATAGAAAGATTTTAGAACTTCCGGGTAACTTAACCGCATATATAGGAAATGTGAGGTATCTTAATAAAATTATGTGGACGTGTATTTATATTAATGGTGGATATTTGTGTCTAAAATGGATAAAATCAGGATTTTCAAAAAAAGTGGTTGACTTTACTTCTTATGTATTGGAGATGGTATGTCAGGTAACTTAATGAGACGCAGAGCGCATCCTTTATGTATTATTAACAGACATAGTAATGCCAAAATGTGGTATAATCAAATCAATACTATCCCTACCTTTTGTACGCCTAAATGTAGGCAACATATAATTTTCATATAGAAAAAAAATATAGGATCCCATTTACCAACTAAACGACATGCGTTAGCGCATCAGTTGGAAAATTCTCATATAAGTAAATTGAACATTATCTTCAATTCGGAATGAATCGTTCAAGTCCAAGTCTTTGTATGGAAAACGTTTTTCATTTGAGGAGATATCTGCACATAATTTAGCATAGATTATTGTCCATAATATACGAACAAATTGTTCAGATGGGAAGTGTGTTATGGATAAAAGCCGACAAAGTTAATGATTTTTCTTTTTTTTACTTCTCAACACTCTACATAAATCATAAATTATTAAAAGCTACTGTAAGAACTACGAAATTCTGACTTAACGTACGCAAAGTCGGTACTTAGCTAAAGAAACTCTTCAACTAACATCAATTACATACTTCTTCTTCTTATAATTCAGCGAATTCACAATACCTCTGAAGAAATATCTGCAAATTAAATTACTAAGAGGATATTAAATATCAATAGCCAGGTATTCATACAACCCTAATAACTTAATCTAGGCAATGAACAGCATTTAGTCAACTAGGCACATAACCTCACTACAGAAACCCCATGTGTCAACGGTAACTGCAGTGAAGGCAATAGTATGAGAGCTGCTTAGTTAAAAAGGCATTTTAGAAGGTATTTACCGCTTTGGTAAGCACAGCAAATGCAACGAGCTGCAGCGACTTCAACACTTCGGCTTAATTATAATTAACTGTACTAGAAAGCGGCGCAAAACGGCAGTGACGAAGTAGAGCAGCTTACTAAAAGAGCTTCCACACTTGAGCAGTGCTAAGAAGCAAAAAAAAAAAAAAAGGAATAAGAAAAAAAAACAAAAAATCTGCAAAAGCGCAACTAAGAAAGTAATTTGTAGGCTTTAGAACACGAGACGAGCAATAAGTCCGCAAGGAAACTGATGTATATGGTATAGGCGGTGTGTGTGTGTGTGCATTTGTGGTTGCATTTTTCATTTCGAAAATGGGCACATTCGACTGTCTGCCAACGGTGAGTAACACCAGGCCTGCTGACAGAATTTCATTCAATTCTTTGTTGTTGTTATAACAGCACACAATATACTCGTTTAAGTGGTACGCTTTACCCAACAAGCATTGCCGTCTCTGTAGTGAACAACAAAAGAATTGCCGCAAAGTTGGCAATTTTGCTGTCGGTGAATTAAGGCGAAGTAAATTAAGAAATTACGGCTGCATTCGAGGCTGAAAAGTTTGTAATTAGAACTGTGGCAAATAAGCGGTAGGAGGAAGATAGAAGCTGGAGTAAGATATTCAATGTGTTCGCTTAAGATTTCATCGTTGATATTTTCAGCATAAAATATTTTGAGTTTCGATTATTTTTAGATACAATTGGAGATACTAAAGTTAGGGCGTACATGGCGTATGAATATAAATCTTTCGCATTCATAAGGGGGCGTCCATAAATTAAGTGAGATGATTAAGGGAGGGAGGGGGTCCAGTCAAATCTCATCTATTCTCACGTTGTGGAGAGGAGGGGTCTCGACAAATATGACGCAATTTTTTTCGTATTGAAACAAAACAAAATTAAACTATTTTGGTCCTAAATGGACCAACCAAATTGTATGTACATGCTTAAGATTTAATTTTGAGCGTCATCATTATACGATTAAGATTATTCACTAATTCGTTCGAAAGAAAATAATTACATTCATACTTCGACGAACTGAGGAGGAAAATTTTGAAATAAACAATTCCACAACTAAAATAAATGGAACTGCTTAATTTTATATTTAGCTCTTCAGTGAAGGCACAAATTTCTAACATAAATAATCCTTTTGCTCCAACTACAGTTTTTTGAATCTCAAGAACTATTTATTGACTTGACTTGCTCAAAACAGTACTCCGAAGTAAGAGGATATACCTTACAGCACGCAGTTAGATTACACGCAAAGCGAATCAGACAGACTAAAACAAAACAATTCTCATAATGGCCATTCAACAAAACCATCATCAATGCAAGCGTGTCAGCACACAGTCTTTCAAACGAACAAATGGTCAGCCTCGAGTCAACGCACGCTATTCATCGAGTTGCGCTGATATGATATTCTTTACCGTTAGCAGCTGAACGCTGTAAACCATATAGCCATATATTTCGCTCCATCTAAAATTGCAGTTGGATTAAAAGGTGATGTTTCTGCGTGTTTAGAAAAATGTGTGAGTTAACATATATAAATGTATACGTATGTGTTTATTTAAGACTCGAGGAATGTCGCTATTTGAAAAGATTGACTGTTACTAGACATCATTCACAAGTTTGTGAATAGAAACATTCACTGAAGCATATATGGAGAGATGTCCTAAATTTTTGCATATGTGTGATCGTAATAATCATTTATAAAAAAATTTTCATACTTACGCTTACAAAGGACCTATATCTATTATTAATACATTCATGTAAGCTACTTAGTGGAGGTGGATCTTTACTTTATTTTTATAAAAGTGTTGGAAAATGTATATTTCGTAAATAATGGGTTAAGGTTTAGCAAATGTGGCGGGCATTATATCCACACAATGACAAGTTTCAAACACAAGTCATCTAGAAAAAGTTAATGGATTTTAACGAGCAGCTTTTTGTGTCAGAAAGTTTGATTTGACAGGGGGGATAACATTTTTTTTTAATAAAAATAGTACGAAAACTCAAATTGCTGAAAAAACACCCACTGAATTCTCTAGATATATCTCAAAACTTAACATATCTCATGTGTAGGATTTCGACTTCAAAATGAAGCTGAAAAGGGCCTTACAATTGCATTCAAAAATCGTTTCCTTTCAGGTGAATGTAAATAACGTGAAATTGCTTTACAAAGAGATCCAAAAATACAAAATAGTTCAAACAAAGCAAATTTTCCACTGAAGACTCGAATGCGAAATTTAAATAGAATTTTCCGATAAGAACCGTTATGGTTAGTTATCTCAACTTAGTGTTCAGCAAAACCGAGAATTTCATAGGCTGATCCTAATTTATACAAATCGGCACCAATATTAGACCACTATAGCATTTGGCTGCCATACAAACTGAAATTCGAAATTAAGTCTTTGTGTGGAAAAATATCTTCGAGCCACTATATCGTATAGCTTTCATTTTAACTGAATACCCTAAAATGTTTAATGTCATGTTTTACGAGTTTTTATGGGTTTAAGGGTTTTTAAATATTTTATTCTATTACTTTATTGTTATCGCTCGCTCAGATAAAAGACTGTTATTTGTTGTTTGTTCTTTTTCTTCCATGGATAGGCTGTCTTCCCTAAATACTTATCGATTCTAATTTTTAAGCAATAACTGTATATTTTTACG
Source organism: Bactrocera oleae (assembly GCF_042242935.1). Classification (NCBI taxonomy): domain Eukaryota; kingdom Metazoa; phylum Arthropoda; class Insecta; order Diptera; family Tephritidae; genus Bactrocera; species Bactrocera oleae. Next base: position 67,946,934 of record NC_091540.1, on the reverse strand, counting down.
AAGCCAAGTAAAAAATTTCATAAAAATATAAACACGAATCTACAAATTGACACATATTGGTCTATATATGGAAAGCCTAGTATGTAGCAATTTTCCACGGCTCCTCCACTCATTACTTACATTTGCTTCATTTCATCAACACAATACTCATTTCTCAACCACATTGCAACCGAAGCATATCAAAAGTGAACGATCAAATGTCAAAGGACACATTCTTTTATCCTAAAAAAACAGAGCATTTTTTATTTATAACGGGTTTTTATGTGCAAACAAAAACTCAAACACGAGTTAAATGGATGAGCTGGCTATGTATGTGAAGGCGGAAGAGAACGTTGCATAAAGTATGTTTGTAAATAGAAACGAAAAGAAAAAGTAAAGCTAAAATTCAGTGGCTACTTTCAAAGTCACACACACATAAGTATAGAATGCGCGTAGAACTGAAAAGCGAAACAAATTGCAAATACAACCACTCCATACAAGCGCGATGGCAGACAAGTTTGGCGCTTTGTTCATGCGCACAAAGGGAGAATGACAGTAGGCAGCCCTTGGCCAATTTCAAAATATCTCCATTCATGCCCAGCGATATGCTTAGTCAAATATTACGGAATCACATGTGTTATTGTACTTGTGTGTGTGTGTCTGTTTAAGGAGACATGTCAGTATGCCAATTGAATGTATCTTAGCCATAAAATATTGAAATGTTAGAAAAGTTGATGACAACTCGACAAAGCGAAAAGCCCAACAGTTGAGTAACCAAAGTAAGCAAGCAACTCTGTAACCTCTTGGCGCTTCGATTGCAGTAGAAGACAACTGTGAATATGAAAAATTGTTATTGTTAGTATTTTCTATCAAAAGCGTGTATGTGCTGCTTAATATATAGCGATGGTTGATGTGTAGGACACGTGACATATTCATAAAATAAGCCGCAGATGACTGCACGTCTAAATGCGATAAATTCGTTGTCTTATAAAATTCACACATACACATGCGTATGTGCATGCATATACGTTTTTATAAACACAGTAGTACAGAGCGTGAAAATATGTAAGATGCTCTTTCATTGCTTTGAAAGAGCATAAGGAAGTGAAAAGTCCGAAGCGTTGCTTTAAAAGTGTTAGAGTTGCCAACAAGCAAACAACCGGAGGCGATAAAATGCCATCCTACAAAAATTATCTATGGTCAGCATACATATTTACACTCATTCAAATACATAAACATGTTTTATCTTTACATAATATTTTAAATGCTACTGACAGCGCCGTGAAGTATGCAATACTTTTATTGCGACTTGTGTGCTTGCTTTAAGCTTCAAGAGAATCCATCTTTGTTCATTTAATATTCAATATTGAGGTCTTCAGAAGCCTAAATATGTAGACAGTAGTTACTTTTCAATTCTCTAACGGTATTTTTTCTTGATTCGTTTCAAGCAGCTGGCTATCACGAAATTGAAAAATGTGTGCATAACTTGGATGGCATAAAATCATTATTGCACAAGCAATATGAATAGTACGTGTGAGTTTTTGAGTAAAGATGCCATATAGCATAAAAAAAAGTTGTGGCATAGAATTGCCATATTTTTATCTTTAAAAAACTTCATTGAAAGCTTAAAAATACGGCCGCCAGTATTGACATATTTTCTACGTAAATCTTGACTTCAAAAAGGTGAGCAATAAATATTGAATAATTCATAATTAAATTATATAGATATTAGAAAAAATATCTATGAGCCCTTATAGGAGTGCTACGATATGGTTTATGGTAACTGATTAACGACAACTATTAGAGTAATGCTAATGAATTTATTTTTTAATAAACTAAAAAAAATCATTAAATACTTTTCCTATAATGTTAGGTCTACAATATTGCAATTATTTAAATTTTATTGAATAAAGTTTGGCAGACATATTTCAAGAAAGAATTTAAATATTTTTTATTTATTTTATCGGTTTTATTTTAATACCGACTTTAAATAACTGGCAACTCTCTGCAAAATAATTTCCACTGTGAGCCCTCTTAAAACACTTAACTTTGATACTCGAATTTTAATATTAGGTTATAACATATATTTCATAGAATTTAAATTTTTAAAACGATGGCAACCCTCAACAAGGAAATTGGACTGTATGACATTTTAAACCTCTTCAAATTAGTGCCAATAATATAGTGCTTCTTTATATTACTGCTTTAATTTTATTTAAATTATAAACCATCGGGCAACACTTTTCAAACATATTTTTTGCAGACAAATAACTTAAACCTGTTACTTTTTAAACTTCAACTGTAATACTTCGTATATTATAAATTAATATGTTTATATAATTTAATTTAACAGTTGGCAACTCTTCAAAAACAATTATTTTTAAAGTTCTTCACCTTGGTATCTATATTGTATTAATTTTGTAATTAATGAATAATTTTTAGACAATTTACAATATTTTTGTTGGTAAATTTCTTAAAGCTGTTAATTTTGGTATCTATATTGTATTAATTTTGACAATTAAATTTTTTAACAGTTGGCAACCTGCACAACCAAGATTTTTTGTGGCAAATTTTTTAAAACTTTTCACTTTGGTAACCATATGGCACTTTTAAGTTATCAAATATCAATTGTTTTAATATAAAAATTTACACCTGGTGGCAACCTGATAACATTTTCTTTAAGCTATTTGAGCATTATATCGTATAATATAGAAATATTTATGTTTTTCAGACTTAACGATAGTGGTTAACTGTGCACAATTAGGGTGACGGAATTTCCTTGTGTAACGCAATTTCGTTGCAGCAGAATGACATCCATATATGCCAAAAAAGTCAAAATTGTTTTCTTTTATTAAGAAATATTGCAATTTCAGAGACAAACAAAATCATATTTTTATGTACAGGACTATAATACAATATATACATATGTACAAATGGTAGTTGCAGCACTTCATTACAAATATTATTCAATTAACATGGTTTTAAACTGTAATTCTATTTCATTTAATCTGAAAATTTAGTTGTCATTTCGCACTTTAAGTGCTCGACTCTTGCCAAGTAATTAATTCAACCAAATAATCCTCATTAAAGTAATTCAATTTAACCTCAGTTGACCCAGTTGCCGATTGGCGCTAATTAAGCGAGAATTATTCAAGTAACTGTTTAATTATTTAAAATTAATAACAAAGATTTCTGGGCCTACACCAGCGAGTACTTTCATTTATTTGGATATTTAAGTGAATGCGACGGCTTATTAACAAATTCACTTTCACCAACACATATGTATGTATGTATGTGTATGTGTGTATGTTTTTTTGCGATATTAAATACACGCAATAAAGCGGACATAATCACAAGCATAGGCTTACATAAACATTATATGCTTTATGTTTGTGTGCGTGCCGAAAGCGTAAATAATTACGCGATTTGAGTGCCACAAATGGCGACGAGCCGGAAGTGATGTTTGTCGCTTCGGTGACAAAGGTCCATGCAATGGTCAGCAGCAACTAACAAACCTGGGGACATGTTACGACCACACACACACGCACGCATGCCAAGCTTTGTAGTGTACTCAAATGTGTAGTGGTTGGCAGCAACAACAACAAAGCCACAGCCATATTGCCATATCTGCAACAAGCCCGGCTCTGTTTGAGCTGCAACGCATTTATCACTCGACAATTAAACGCTTTTGCATTTATTGCATTCTCACATTGCATTGGCAGTGACAGTTGCAAAGCCTATCTGCTTTGATTGTGTGTGGCTGTGTGTGTGTTTGCACATGAAATCAAAATTGCTCGACAAATATGGTAAAGACCTTTTGGCTGTTGCAAGCTGCATATTTGTTGCAAGTGCAATTTATTTATTTATTTATTTATTCGTGTCAACCACATGATTATGGTTGTGAGTCGAAATGTCAACCACAAATGCAAACATATGTACATTTATACATATATATAAACATTTGTGCCTGTTTTATTGAATGAAAAAGTGTGTTAATGCGGAGGCAGTACGTTGGCCATTAATGCCGCATATAAATATATGAATTAGCAGCAGATACGGTACAACATATATATACAGCCAAGGTTTTGCCGATTGAAATACATATAATTTGTTTACACATTTATATAGAGTCTTGCTTAGTACACTGAAAAAAATTATACGAGTAATTTGTAAAGAGAGTGCACCCGATTTACTCTATGTAGAGCTTAATAGGCATCAATTAGTCGAAACTAGCTCAAAGTGGATGTTATGAAAATTTTTAACAAAGAAAACTCAACTTCATTCAAAAAATTTTTAGCGACCAAAAAAAAACAACAGCTATAATACCCTTCACAGTTGAATTTCTTACAGCATATAAACATATAAAAATATATTTAACTTAATTTTGATAGGTCAGTTTGTATAACAGCTGTATGCGTTAGGGCTCCAATCTCAACAATATTTTCGAAGATAGCAGCGTTGCCTCGGACACTAATTTATGAAAAAAGTTCGACAAAATATCTTGTCAAACAAAAAAGTTTTCCACATAAAAACTTCATTTTGATCGGGCAGTTTGTATGGCAGCTATATGTTATAGTGGTCCGATATCTGACTACTACTTGTACATCAAATGGTTATATAAAAGAGAAAACTTTGCTTCCATACCTGTTCGGTTTGGAAACGGTTCGATTCATATAAAAGGACCGAACCTAAAGGAACTGTACGCTCCATACAAAGCTATGCAAAATGGTATTACTTACAAGCTTCTTTCTGACTGATTTCCCAACTCATAACAGCTTTTCCAGAAATTACTATCTTAGTACCTTTTCAAACATAATCTCACGATCGAGAGTTAACAACGAAAAATTACCTGACTTTGTACGTACCTAATCCGCTGACATACCGTAAATACGATTGGACAAAATCGAATTTTATCAATTTTTATTAGCATTTGAGAATAACAAGCATAAAGAAATACCGTCAGGTGGCGCTGTAACTCAAACTTCGGTGTTTTGATATATAAATGAGTTATAATAATTAGAAAACGAAGGCAATTTCTTTTTATTTTTTAACACAGTCTTCTTTAAGCTCGATACACTTTATCCAGAGCTGCTTCAATTTCTTTAACCAGTCTGGAAAATACATTTTCTGGGAATCTTTAAATTAGGTTTCTGGAGCGACGATAGCCTCCTCATTCGACACAAATATTTGCCAGGCGAATGACATTTTTCAAGTATAGAAACAAGCGCTGTAGATCCCAGCTTATGAATACCAGAAAACAAAGCCTCTCCTCTATCCAACAGATAGGACAGTCTTCGCTTTTTTCAGAGCAGGTTAGTCGATGTATGCTTCGGAAAGTATGATAGAATCACGTTAGGGTCCACATTCATTACGCATTTTATAATTCGTTTTCACACAATAAAAAGATTTCGGCAAGAAGTGCTGGTATTGACATATATTATATTTTACAAGTAAATAAGGGAACAAAGAGAAATCAAGTTGCGTAAAATTTTGAAATTTGGTTGGTCAACTTATATCAGCTTTTTTCGACATCACATGCCCATCAAATTTTAAATGGGGTGTCTTTGATAAAACCAGTAACCACCGAGACTTTTTAAGACGGTTGCTGGTATCATTTCGAACGACTGTTGAGCATGTCCACTTCGCACTTTGAATCATTTTTATGTCATACTCAAAAAGACCCGCCGGAGACCCTATAAAGTACATATTTATCAGAGTAACGAGCTGAGTCGATTTAGCCATGTCCATCTGTATGTATGCAAACTAGTCGCCCATTTTCTCTCGAAATTTTTTCTTGAAATTTATTTTCGAATTTAAGAATTTGTGCTCTTCGCCTCTATTAAAATCAGGAAACTCTCTTTTTCGTCCTCAGCAAGCTTCTGGCACCAATATTAATTGCGAGACCGTTGACTTATCAGCGGCGAGTTGCAGCGAACTTAAGCTGGCCAGCGATTTAAATTAACAACCACAGCGGCAACATGCCACACACACAATCACATGCAGTCATACTTATATGTAAGTGTGTGTAACAATAATGATAATAATTGCAAGATTTAATTATTTACACAATTTCCATGCAATTTATTTTTTCTCCACATTTTAACAAATGTTTGTTTTTGTTTTATTTCATTTTCGTTGCACATCATGTTGCATGAGGCAGACATTTATTGTACATGCTGTTGTTACAACTAGTGTTCTTGTTGTTGTGGTTGTTATTAATGTTTTTGCTTTTGTTATTGTTGTACATTTTGTTATTGTCGCTCGCCTAACTGTTACAATTGTAGCTGCAGCCAACTGCTGTTTACGCTTGTTACCAACAACAGCGCTGTTTTTGTTGTTGTTGTTGTGCATTTTGTTGCAATAAATCATGTACAGATTGCAACGTGTTGAGCACACACTTTAAATGTACACACATACGCAAATACAATAAAATAAGCGTAAGTACAATTTATGCGATACACACACACACATACACAGTTGCATGTGCAACTTAAAGCGTAAATATTTAAACGCTGCAAATGATTTGCATTGCGAAATGAGCGGCTTTTGCTGCAAAGCAGATTTGTGTATGTGTGTGTTTGGTGCTGCTGTTGAGCGCTCTGAATGGCGCATGGAATATTTTACAGTTTGAAGTGGCATTAAATGACATTGCCAGCAAAAACTAACAACACACACACTCACATACATATACACATTCAATATAATTTATACAAGCATTAAATACTCTAATTACACATTTATTTAACTGCTATTATTCACTTTCCCACACAGACGCGTCACCAATTCCGCCTCCCGCGTAACGAGACATGGCCGTGGCCGCTGTGCTGAGTGCGCGACCAATTTGTGGTTTTGTTGTTTCACGGTTTTCGACACCAAAGAATGCCAAATATTTTAATTTTGTTTATTTTAAATAGACAAGAAATATTTTGCCCTGTCCATGTTTGAACAGCAACAACAATGAATGACTGCAATTCAACTCAGCCACATGGTCACGTGGCAGACAAAGCCTGTAATGCATTAAATTCAACATCGATAAAACTTGAAAGTAGATTAAATTTGCAAGAACATTTAGCATTACTACTAACTACTTGGATTCCTCCTAAAGTTTTGTAATGTAATCATTCACTTTGTTAGTCGAAAACCAGCACTGAGTCCAATAAATAGTTTACAGAAAGCATTACAATAAATTTTTGAAACTTTTTGCTAGTCGTATACCTATTTAATTTTTTATTTCGATAACAATAGGTCTAGTAATAAAATTTCATACATTTTCCTTTAATGCAAGAAAACCGTTTAAAACAAGTTTGGATACAAAACTAGGCTCGGTCAGAAGGTTTTGCTTTGTGTTTGGTGAGATTGGGAAGGCATCATCTACTATGAGCTGCTCCCTTACAGCCATAGTTTTAATTCGCACCTGGGCTGACATCATTTGGAGAAAACAATCAGCCAGAAGCGGCCAGCTTTGGCCAATAGGAGAGGAATTATATTCCATCAGAACAACGCCAGGTCTCACACATCGATAATGACGCGACAGAAGCAGTGACCGTATATTATGGTCAAATGTCTCGTAGCTTTTATATTGTTGCATATAGAAATATATCAACAATTAAAAAAAAAAACACTTTTATTGAAAAAGCTGGTCAAACTTTATACCACTTCCTTAAATCATACCAACATTCTGGCACAAAACTCGGCACATGGAATTCGGTTAGTCTCTTCTAAAATTTTTATGATCATATAATTGAAAAGAGTCAGAAAAAAAAGAGAAGAGTGAACACAGATCACAGTGTGAAAATTAAAGTTGTGAAAATATTGTGTTCAATAGAAAACTACTTGAAGCCTAAATACCATAAATACCAAATACACTCATTTTATTTAATCTTTACTTTTCGATATAATTTTTTTAGTAAGATTAATATTTCATTTCAAAATAGACCTCAGTCTTAGCAAATACTTTCTTTATGTGACCATTACCTTGCGGCATAAGAACAAGAAAAAATTTTTTGGGGACAGATCTTCAAGATATTATGGATGTGGCAGCAATATTGTTGTGGATTTTTCCTTTTCAAGAAAATTGATAAAAATTATTCCATCCGCATTTCAAAAGCGTAATTCAATCCTCTCGGATGACTGTCGATTAGGCTACGGAGCGAAATATTATCCGATATCGGCGCCAGATAAGATAATTAATAATTTGATGTTTCATTGCAGGATCACTATTCACAGCCAAAGTTGTTTCACCAACACTTTAATAGTTTTGGACGTCACTGGTTTATCTACTATTCTCACAGTATACTATTTCTAAAAATGTTTCCATATTATCCCTTTGAAAACATAATCCTCTTAGTATAAATTTTTCCACATTTATATACTACATAAGTATGTAAAAGTCTTTTAAATAATTTTCCCAACCGTTTCGAAATGGCCCCCATTGCAAAATCAATGAAATGTGGTGAGTTTACGTAAATAAAACAATTTGAGGCTATTCGTAGTAATGAACTGTAAGGATCACAAGTGTTTGTTTTGATACATATATGTATAAGCAAACAAAATGTATACCCAGTAAGCAAAATATGCTGAGCTAGTTTCAGGTTCACTCTCTTTATTAAAAACTGTTTAAAGCTGGCATATAAAAACACTCGCATAATTGTTATTGTGTAAGCTGAAATCTACTTCAATATCCTCAACTTAACTTTAATAAATATTTTTATAGCATCGAATCATTGGATATAGAAATGGAGGTATTCAAATAATTGGTTCTCGCAATTTAATATTTTATTTAACGGTCGCATATTTAGTAAAGACTGCATTTTTAGATCTTTGGGCCGAAATTACCACATAACTATACCCAAATAAAATGCAATGCGATCTTTAAACCAAATAGCCGTGAGTCTATAATAGATAACAATAACGTGCCTACAACAACAAACAATAATAAACTTTAGTAAGTGAATTATTCTGTGCATATTTACATACATAAATATATAAGTAGCTGCTGCCATTCAGAATGCACTCATGGTTTCACCCGCCTGTAGAGATATTAATAGCTGACACATTTAAGCAAAATTGCAGTAAATTAAGTTTGAATTCTACATTGCGGTGCAATTAAGTGGTGAGAGTTTATATTGAGTTCAATAAGCGTAATCAGCAATTTAAGCACATATCTATATACATACATATATGTATGTATGTATAGATCGATTTCATACATGTTATTTATATATCCTGCTATGAAAGGAAAATGAGTTGAGTTGCAGCAACAATAACTTTTGGTTGTAATAAAATTTAATAAGCAGTTACAGTACACACCGGTATTCAGTAATAGTAGTGAAGTAAATTTAAATGCCCAATATTTCACCTAGAATGGCTGACCTTTCAGGTTTCTTATGTTTAATAGATATATGTATTTCGAATGTTTGTTAAATTTGTCAATTTTACTTTCACTTTAACGGGTATATGTCTTAGCTAAGATTTTCCTAAAAGTAGGCAACAACTTAATTTAAAGCGTTGCTGTTGTTGTTTAGCAACGTAGCCTACATTTTGGGCGATATTGAAATTATGGAAATATATTATATTATACATTAGTTTTCGTTGAAATGTTAATTTTTTTGAAAAAATTTTACTTAGATTTATAAAACGTCAATTACATACCTTTTTTAATTGAAATAAATCTGAAAATATACGAAAATATTGCTAAAATGAGTCAAATTCAAATTGGGTATATATTTTAAATTGTAAAGCTGTCTTCAAAAAAATATTTTAAAACATCAAATAAATATTTACCCACACTTTGAAACGTTCTTTGAGGTAAAATTTCCAGAATTATGTGATTGAAAAAAACCATAATCTACGGCATTAATGCAATAGGTACATATAACTAAACGTTTAGAATCTGCGTTTCTTAGTTTGAGTAACACCTCAGTAATATTCTGAACGTTTATCAACATATTGGAACATATGATATTACATATGAAAGAAAAAATTATTTCTAATTAAAGAAATTCTTCTAAATTAAATCAGTAATGGCTGAAATAAATTGAAACAATGTCTTTGATTTTGATATTATAGCACTTTAGTTTGTTTTTAAAAGTACTACTTTTAATGGCACAAAAGGAAAAACATTATCTTTCAACACTTCAAATAAATTTCGATAATATAAGTATTCAGAGATATTAATATATTATTGAAACTGCAAATATTTTTGAAACATAAACATATGACAACCAAGTACTTTAAAATTAAATTAGCCTGTGAAATTAAAAAAAGTTAACAAGTAAACCGTATTTCGGGATTCGAAAATATTTTCGTAATTGATATGTAAGCGAAAATCATTAATTTTATTTGGAAATTCTATTTGAGCTATTTAGCTATAAAAATATTTTTGAACTTCATGAATATTGACTTAGAATTAAAATATTTTAATGTTGTTTCGAATTTCAAAATGAAGAAATTTTCGAGCATCATACCTATGTAATCGAATATTGGCTTTTGATTTTCTCTTAGTATTTAAAATTGTATTGCTATTTTAAAGTATTTCGAATTTCGGGATTCGATTCATTCTATATATAAATTATTATTTCTAAATATATTAAAACTATTTCGAACATTAAAAAATTTATACCACAACGAAATTATTTTTCAACTCTTTCAAAAAAAGTTGAGACATTACAAATTTTAAAAAAATATAATAGAATTTGTGTAATTACGCATTCGAAGAGTAAAAAAATTATAAAGACTGAAATAAAGGGTTTTGGTAAATTTATAAATAAATATGTACGTACATTTATTTAACGAATCAATATCTTTCAAACAAATTTCGGTGCTCTGATTAAAAATCATTATTTTGGATTTCGAATTTTGTTTGAACAGAAAATTTTCGAAGTTTTCGAAACTCATTAAATTAAATTGACATTTCTTCAAATTCTTTATAATTTAGATTAAATCTAATTGCTATTAAATACCGTTAATTTCCGATATAGAGCTCGGATTACGAATTTTCCACTCATACAAAATTTTCAAAATTCACAATAATGACTAACACGTATATTGACATTCTATTAAACTCAAAAATATTTCGAATAAACGTTAAATGATTGGAAGAAGTCTTAAATCCAGTCAATTCCCAATATATTCGGTAATATGTCACATAGCTTGTAGTCACGCAAGCTTCTATACACGTTTGATTGTAGTCATGTTTATCAGCAATCAATAATGATTAATTTGATTACGTTCTCAACAAGTCGCGCTGTAATAATTCTCTCTAATAACGAATAAGTATATGCAAGTATTATTTTATTGATATATGAGTAAAGGTCTAAAAATAAATCACATTATTTTGAACTGATATACCTATTTATAAATTAGGAATACAGAAGAATATACATACGTATATAAATAATTATGAATTATATGTTTGGAAGTATTTTTAATATATTGTAATATATTGAAGTAAACATATTAAAATCTCAGCGAAAATATAATTTTATTTACATGGTATAAATATATGTAGATGTTATGGGGGATCAAATTATAGTTATAGAATTTTATTTTCATGCATATATGCTTATTTATTGAGAAGAGACCATTTGATGAATAAAAAAAGTGGTAATTAATTTTGACATTGCGTGGGTCCAAACTTGTATGTCGAAATGTCATGCGATAAATTATGATCTTTGAGCTAAAAAATGTCGCATGCGATATTAAAAAAAAATAATTCTATATATAGTATTTGTTTTTATTTTCTATGAGTATATAAAAATGTATGTGCAACTCACAAATATATGCAAATCTATTGACACACATGCATACATATTCACAAATTTTTCTTATTCTTGTGTCAGCGCTAGAAAAACTTCCCTTAACAAGGTCAAGTGGAAAATGTGTAGACATTTTTATGTAAATATGTCTATTTGTATGTTTGTAAGTAAATAACAAGTACCACGGTGAGAGCCTGGAGTGTTATTTTATCACTACAAAAACATTTTAACAGATGTTTCTATGTCTGTATGTATTTATTTATGTATATGAAAGTACCTGTGTCAGCGCTGCATTGTTGTATGTCATAAGTCATGACTCACCGGCGCCGTAGATAATATTATACAAAAGAAATGCAAAAAAAAAACAACAACTAACATATGTAAATGTGATTTCTTTCTGTGAGTGAAAGATACGAGGCAAGCGCAAACATATAGACAAATATTGCTGCATAAGTTGACATATATACAAATATATTTTTATAATTGTATAAATATACTATATATATTTATATATATTTCTGCATACGTATGTATATATGAGTTTGTAGGAAATTTAATGAGCATAATTGAATGAATTACGACTTTTGTGCTCTCACACACACTCGCACGCTCACGAAAACTTGTGTTTGTAGCATGCATTTGATTAATCTCCGAAGGCGAAACATGAAAAAAGCAGCTCTGATTGTGAGAGCACATGAGAGCGCTTGTTCTTTTGTACAGCAATTTTACTAGCCACCACTGTGTTGTAGTGAACGCTGATCGGTCGGAGTGAGATCACAGAGGATACAGGGTTTTCAGAAATAATTTAGCGATTTATTAGTGGAAAAGAGTCGAATTGTACAACACGCCACGGCAATCAGAGTGAGCGCACTACACGATCAAGTAAAAGTATCTTGGTATCCAACTAACTACCTACACTGGCGGCCTACACAGCACAGCGTTAAATACTTGTAGTATTTGTTGTTTAGTTTCTGCAGAGATTCCAAAGCGTTTGGGTGTGTTTTTCGTGCTACGCGTTGTCGCCGTGCTATTATCGTCACGACCATTGCTAAGATTGAAATTGCATTGAGTAGAGAAACGAGCGAAAACATAAAAAAAATCTGTGTGTGAAGGCAACAACACGCTAGCCACTCAGAAATTGGCAAATTTTCAAGAAAATATTACAATAACAACAAATCAAGGTGTAGCACATTCGAAAGGTGGCTGAGTGACGCGAGCATTGTTGACATTGAATTTGTGCCGCAACGCGTTTGGAGCAACAAAAAAAAAATTTTTTTAATAAAAAAAGTTTAATTTTTTTTCTCAATTTTAATTTGAAGCGTTGTGTAATCGCCACAACAAACGGCAGCTGAACAGACGCAAACTAGTTAGCTGGTTGGCTTTTAATTAGTGAAACGGCTAAAAGTAAAATAAGAAGAAAATTCCGGACTACGAACAAGTGGAGAGTGAGTCCACAAATTGTGTTTAACTAAGCAATAAATACACACACATACACACTTACATATGTGTATACATGAAAAATATTAATCGACTAAGCGAGCGAAGAATCAAAGAGATACAGAGATACTACAGTCATCGCCCCCCCCCCAACCACAACCAAGCCGCACGACACGTCCACTCCAACGCACCAATACAACAACAAATTCAGTGAAAATAAACTGGTCAATCAAGCAGATAATTCTTAGAAGACACACAGGCTGCAGCAAACTGAAACAAGAAACAACAACAAGAGGAGAGAGTAAAATTATATAAAATAAATATAAAAAAAACAACAAAAAAGTACGCTACAACAAAAACGTACATTACAACAACATAAAAGTACACCAAAACTGCAAAAAAAACTAATAATATTGCAATAAAAAGCAACAACAATAATAGAGTACAACAATAAATTAACAAGAAACTAAAACAACCAAGTTAGACTACAACAACAAAGTCCAATAACAAAATTAAAGACAAACAAAAGTATTGCAAAGCAATAACAAAGAAAATAATAATAAAAACAATAATATTTCGAAAAAACAACAACAGAAATAGTGTACAACAACAAAACATTTTACCCCCATAGTAAAAAATATTACTAAGCCCTAACCGCAACCCCTAAACAACTTGAGTGCAATCCAGTCACGACAACAACAACAACAAACACTCCCAGCTACACAAATCCACCATGCAGGCCATCAAGTGTGTCGTCGTCGGCGATGGTGCCGTCGGTAAGACTTGCCTCCTCATCAGTTACACAACAAATGCCTTTCCCGGCGAATATATACCGACCGTGTTCGACAATTACTCGGCCAACGTGATGGTCGATGCAAAACCGATCAATTTGGGTCTCTGGGATACGGCCGGACAGGAGGATTACGATCGTTTGCGACCACTCTCCTATCCACAGACAGATGTCTTTCTCATCTGCTTTTCACTGGTGAATCCAGCCTCATTCGAGAATGTGCGAGCAAAATGGTATCCCGAAGTGCGTCATCATTGCCCCAATGTACCGATCATATTGGTCGGCACTAAGCTGGATTTGCGCGACGACAAGGCGACAATTGAGAAATTAAAGGAGAAAAAACTGACGCCCATCACATATCCGCAAGGTTTGGCTATGGCCAAGGAGATCGGTGCTGTTAAGTATCTGGAATGTTCGGCGTTGACGCAGAAAGGCTTGAAGACAGTCTTCGACGAGGCTATACGTTCGGTGCTTTGTCCAGTGATGCGGGTCAAGCGTTCGCGCAAATGTGCGCTATTGTAAATGCTGCTGTTAGTGGTGTGTGGACGGGCTCAGTGCAGCGAAGTGGTTGCCACCTTTTCAAGCGTAAGATTTTATGCCGATTTAGGCAAGATCGCTTCGGTTTTTTGTTTATTTATTATTTTTTGAGGATCTAAAGACAAAATTTGCATGTAACGAGTGAGCTTGTATCATTCTCAAAACAATGCTAACGACTTTTGATACACACTGTTATATGAAGTATTGCTTTAAAAATATGTAATTTGCCTGATAAAAGCAGAAAGTAGATTAAAAAAGCAAATAAAAAAAAAATTTTTGAAAATGAAAACTCAGCGCAAAATTATTGGAATTTTTATTATTAACTAATTAATGCACCGTATGTGTTATATTTGTTGTGCATACATACACACATATGTACACATACAAATTACTAGATGTGGAGAAAATTGTCAGTGTATGCGTGTGTTAGCAGCAAAGCGCATATTTTAGATTTTTTACATTTTTATTTCAACTTTTTCTTATTATTTTCAATTATTTTTTGGATTTTTTCTCTCTTACATTAGTTTGTAACCCAATAAATATGATTGTATAGTGTAGAGAAGAATAACAATTGCATATACACACATGTACAACAAAAAAAACGACAAAAGCCAGACCAAAGCAAAAGCTTACTTAATTCCAATTCAGCTCCACAGCGTTTATCTGAAATCAACCTCAGCTCAGCTGGTTTTATGAGTTGCCCACACACTCAGAGTGAGATAGTGAGATAAAAAGAGAGAGCGCACAATATTTATGTATTATACGACAGTCAACAAACTGTGAAAAGTATGTGAAGAAGCGTGTAAACTAAAAATGAACGAGAATTTAACCTGAAAAAGTTAGAAAATATTAAAATTTTAATATTTTTCCAATATTTCTGCTTTCTTTGTTTACAAATATCTGAAATTAATACATGCATTAAAGTTGCTTTGAGAGGGTGCAAAATAATTTCGCATAAAAAATTCGACCAAATAAAGATTGAGTTCGAAGAAATGTTAATGCAAAAAATTTTAAGAATTTGCATAGCTTCGGTAGTATATCATGTTAAAACGCAATGTTTTTTTTAAACATCATTTACTGTTTTTAACGTGAAATCTTTAACAATCAAAGAAAAATTAAGCATTGGCTAATGTGACGTCAGCAAGACAGCTGTTTGCGGAGTCAGTAAAGGCTTATACTTATATAAGTTTTCACACTCTCTCGATTGTAGTCACGAAAGTCCAGTTGCTGCTTATAAACTCTTTGATAATGCAGAAATTTATTTTCTCAAAGAAAATAGGACACCTGTTTAACCGACCAAAGTTTCGGCAGTAGTTATATTAATCAAATAAAGTTGACAGGGATATAAAGCTAAGAGTAAGTTCATTTGTCAATCTCTCTCTTGCAAAAAAAAGACCCGTTTATAACAGTTCAAAGGTTCAGCAGTAATTATATTACTCAAATAAAGTCTAAAATGATCAATATTGAACAAACCTAAAGCTTAGTTTTCACTCACTCGCTCTTTTGCGAGATCTTAACCCCTATTTCAAAAACAGATCTTTTGACTTACTTTCACTAATATGTTTCAGTTTTCGCAACAACTTTGAAAATATTTTCAAAGCTACATATGTACCATTTTCACCTTCAAACAGATCAATAAAAACATATACTGAAAGTTATCAATACATACTTTATAAAAATTTTAATTATACCTATGTTTTACTTACAAATCTTTTAAATAAAATCTACGTTAACGAGTATTATGTGATTACGCGTGCAATTATATAAACAAATGTTTTTTCCAATGCATTTTCAATTGAAATCGGTTAACTTCGTATTAAGGAACTTTGACTTTTTTTTTGCGTTTCTTAAATACCACAACTCCCCCTAACGCCCTATCAAAAGGAACAAAAGCTTCAATTGCTTAATTTTTAAAGTGCAAACGACCACTTGTCCCACAAATTTATGCACTTATGGTAAAGTTTCAAAACTATTCAAACAGCTAAGTAATGGATTTTTAAGTGGCTTTAAGAGTTTACTACGGCATGTGCCTGGTTTTGAAGCTTTTAACCCAAAAAAACCTAAAATGTATATATTAAAAGTTGGGTTAAGTGTGTGAAACAATTAAATTCAATAAGTTGTACTCTTTGACGCCGAAGCACAATACTTCCTGCGCCAATTTTTTATACACTTAAAAAGAGTAGGGAATATCAACTATACATGCAATATACAAGATATACTGTATTGGTATTTCAGGAAATTCTTGAATTTCGCTGAATTTTTTTGCACATCTTTGGCACTTTTTGACATATTTTTGACAACTATGTAGAGTTACCAGATATTATTGAGTTGATTCCTCAATTATTTCATTTGGCCAATTATCATACTCGAGTACGCAAAACTATAAATATTCATGAATTCTAAAAATGTAGAATGCAATCCAATGACAAGTGAAAATTTAGATGCACTGTATCTACAAGTATAAAGAGAGTTTAAGTATGTGATTACTCATTATACACAGCAAATTTAATATATTATATAATGAGACAATCTTTGGATTATTTTTTTTTATTTGTGCAATCAAAACCTGAGTTATTGATTTAATTTTACTTCCTCGGTTTCATTGGCAAAAGTTGAAAATTTAAAAAAAAAAAGAGTTAAATGTATTAGTTGAGAATCGGTCATTTTTTCTTATCTACCAATAGATCGCATAAACTTAATGAAATCAATATTAACATATAATATTTAAAAATAGATATATTGGGTTGGCAACTAAGTAATTGCAAAGACAATTTTTTCAAATAACTTTATTCTGTAATGTATTGCTCATTTTGATCAATAACCTTTTACCATCTTTCAGGCAGCATCATAATCCCACGTTCATAAAACTTCTGGTTTTTATTAGCAAAAAACTGAATCAGGTACGATTTGACATCATCATCATTATTGAAATTTTTACCATTCAAGGAGTTTTGTAAAGATCGAAACAAAATGTAATCCAATGGTGCAAGGTCAGAACTATACGGTGGATGTGGCAAAACATCCCAACCAAGCTCCAATAATTTTTGCCGAGTGACCAAAGATGTGTGTGGCCTTGCATTGTCATGATGGAATACAACACCTATTCGATTTATCAATTCGGCCCGCTTTTCTTCAACTGCATTGTTTAATTTCGTTAGTTGTTCAATGTAGACAACAGAATTGATCGTTCGGTTGGGTAGTAAGAGTTCAAATTAGACAATTCCTTTATAATCCCACCAAACTGATAACAACACCTTCTTTTGATGAATACCAGCTTTTGATGTTGTTTGAGCTGATTCACTTGGCCTGCTCCACGATCTTTTCCGCTCGATATTGTTGTAAACAACTCATTTTTCATCGTCTTAAAAATGGATAATTTTCATTACGTTTCTTTAGCAAATCGCAGCTGTTTATGCGTTGCGTTAAATGCGTTTCTTTCAGTTCGTGAGGAACCCATGTATCGAGTTTTTGAACAAAGCCAAGTTGTTTTAAGTGATTTTCAATGCATGTATGTGATACCTGAAGCTTCTCTGCAATCTCACCTGCTGTACTGTGACGATCCGAATCGATTATTGCTCTTATTAGGTCGTCATCAACTTCAACTGGACGACCAGAGCGTTTTTCATCTTCGAGTGAAAAATCACCAGAACGAAATTTGGCAAACCAATTTTGACACTGCCGTTCTTTTATGGCTTCGTCGCCATAAACAGCACATAACTTTTTGTGAGCTTGCGATGCGTTTTTCGCTTTGCGAAAATAAAAAAGCAAAATATGACGAAAACGTTCTTTTTGATCTTCCATTTTTCAACGAACGCCAAGCGAAAACTACGCAACCAAACAGAAAACTTTTTTTTACTGATTGACAGCTAAATTGCCAACTATCAAATAACAAAATGTGTTTTACATTTGGACTACGCCAGCAAACCTAAAAATTCAACTGAAGCCATCTATGAGTGAAATGCGCAATTACTTAGTTGTCAACCCAATATATATATTTAAAAGTAATATATTCCTGACAATGGAATTGTTTCTAGATGGGCTATCACTCGCTAGCCAAGTTTCTGCTGGAACAGCATTTCTTAGTTCAAAACACCAGCAGAAGGGAGTACAAGTTGATAATAATGTGATATTTGACGTATATACTTAAATTATGTTTATTTTAATACTTTTTAATTGTGAAAAAAATATTATATTGATAGCTTTTCAAGTGTTAATATGCCGTCATTATTAGAAACAACATATTGATATTTTTTGTTAAATTCGTTTTATTACTTATTCACTATTTCGCTCTTTGGGAGAGTAACTTGTATATTTTCGCATTTTTCTTCTTATTGAAAGCTAGTGGCTTCAGTAGCAAACCAAATATTTTCCGATCTTCTGCCAGCTTTTCAAGTGCTCTGCTCTTATGAAGTATTAAAGTTTTTATAAATGAGATATTTTTAAAGCTACAAGTGTTTAACTTGCGCGTGATGACTTTTGGATTGTACACAGTATGTACTATGTGTACATACACATAAAGGTACATATGGAAATATTTGATTCATAAAATACTCATAGAAGTTTTCGAACAAATATTACGGAAATATTAAGTTCATACATACATACATATAGAAGTATATATATATATAGATTTATGTACATATATATGTATACAAATCAAAAATCATGTTGCTCGAATTTATTTTGATGAAGCAAAATCGAATTAAGCATGCGTCATGAAGAACAACGCAACCGCGCCTAAGCTTTATAGAAATCGAAGAATATATCAGTAGATATGTATGTTTATATAATATATGTATTAGACGATAAATACTTCAATGTCACTGACTTATTGAGTATATTCTTAGAAGTATATACCAATACATACATACACTACTACATATATATCGATGCATATAGTTATACCAATACAAAGAACACACCAGCGTCGACTAGTAGCCGATTTAAAGAAATATATTAAATAATATTTAGGCAAACAAACAATTTATCGGTGTAAGTTGTGCGATAAGATTTGTTGGCAAATACTGACGTACTAAGGGCATCTAAATGTGTAAATACACACACACATACACACACTATTCGTATGTACCTTGATATGTCTGTAGACCTGTTCAGCATTTAGTAAAGAATTGAAGTAATTTTCTTGTTTAACCCGGCAAGATCAGCGACGGGCGGCTTTCTTTAATTGATGACCGGTGAACGCAGACAGACATACACACGCACATATATACTTATATATACGCACGGAAAGTAATAACGTAAACGCTGAAAAGAGTTAGGTTCGATTTGTTTGTATATATGTATGTATATCTTTGGCATACAACAACAAAGAATTGAAAAAAAAAATTTTGCGCTTAACATTTCCTCTGCCACATGCCACAAGGAATTCCGGGAAATAAATAAGTAAATTTTATGTCGATGGTCTGGCTGTTGTTGGCGCCGTAATAAAAACAGCAACAAATTAGTTAAGCAAACACATTTATAGTTGCGTAAATTAATGTGCGCAGACAGAAGTGAGTTCTGCAGAATGTAAGAAAGTACGAAACAAATTTAGAAAATGGTTAATTAAAAATAATTAAGAAAATTTTTAATCCAGAAAAATGTTTAAATTTTTTAAATTTGAATTAGAGAATATTAAAAAAAAAAAATTTTAATAAAAAAAAATTAATGAAGTTTTTAATTAAAAAAAAGTTAAATAAAATTTAATAAAATTTAAATAAAATTTAATTTTTTTTTAATATGAAAATTTTTTTGTTACAATGATAAAAAATCAAATAAAATATAAATATATGCATCATCAAATCATTTGAAAAAAATTTTCATTAAATAAAATGTGTTTCTTTTGTTTTTCATATTAATAATTTAATTGTTTAAAACATGTATTTAATAAATTCTAAGCTACTCACAACTATTATTTTATTAGTAATTTTTTTAGGATTGCATTAATCATAAATAAGTTTAATTAATTTAAATTTGTTTCTTATATATGTATATGCTGAGGTATCTCCCACATATGGTGCATTAATTAAGTTATTACTAAAATTAATTAAAAATTAAGCACAAAATATATACTAATTAAAATGAACAACGCAAAACCGCATTAAGTCTTCAATCTCGTCTTCCCTACGTACTGAAAGTATAACTAATTAAATAAGTAGTCAAGTCGAGTATTTTTAGAAATTGCATTTTATCGATATGTGTGCAATTAAAATCTATTTTATATTAATAATACAAGAATTTTGTAATAATACTACTGTCATTTTATTTTTAACGCCAATAACGAGTTTTTATTTCAGAAAATTATTTTTATTCTTTAAATTTAATACTTTTAATAATAGCAGTATGTGTTTTTTTTTTTTTGATAAAACAAAAAGTTTGAAACTAATTAATTATATTAATAAAAAACTAGAAGTTGAAACATATAAAATTTGTCTCGTTTACATGTAACACACGAAAGAATTTTATAAACAAAACTCCATATTTTTAATAAAAAACATATACCTACATTACTGGAGAGGGTTGACTAGAGTATGGAAAAGTATTTTTAACTAAAATCTTTCTTAATTCTCACTCATTTGATACCCATATTGACTCCTTTTAAATTTTGTTGCTTAAATATTGAAGCAGGTGGCAACTCTGTCCAATAATATCTCATATTGAAATCATTCTCCAACCTTAGATAATCCCATAGTGAAATATTTCATTCACAGTATCGATTTAAGTGTATACAAATCTGACAGGTGGCAATATTCCTCAAAAATTGTTTCCTCAACAGGAAATTTTAAATATCTTCTGTTTAACACGCATATTGTTGTGTTTTCACTTTAAAAATTTTTTCGATTTTTAAAAAAGTGGCAACACTAAAACTTAAATTTTTTAACACCTCACTTCCACACCGAGCAATCAAAAAAAAAACAAAAAATAAAGCAAAAACAAAATTCAAATCGAGGCAATCATCAATAAGTTGACGCCTATCGATTTCACTGTCGTGCCTAAAGGAGTTTCACTAAAAAAGATTGTTACGCGTCTGTACTTTTAAGAAATTGTTATTGTCGCTTGTTGTAGATGAAATCATGCTGATAACAGCAAAAAAAAACAGAGAAAGTAATTTTCTCTAACATCAATTCTAGTAGCAACTGTTTCTGGTTGCTTTCTTTAATGTGAACCACAAGAAACGACTTATCTACGATGACATGTCTTTTATTGAGGTAAGTACTAAATTTATATTTGATAAGATTAGTTAAATAAAGTATTTGCGGTAAAAAAATTACTTTTAATGGTAATAAATGTATGTTTGAAAACAAAGTTTTTTGAACGAATCGCTTTTATGAGGTTTAAGGTTTATCGGAAAGCACTTGTTGAAGCATTCTTCGAATTATTATGTTTTTAGTCTCTAGGAGTATAGGTCCTAGGTTCTGGTACACAGCGAGCCACGCTATTGAAAATTATAATTTTTGGGTTCAGTCTACGAGTATTAGAGTGGTTTAAAACAAAACTTGTTAAAAGCTGCCACTTCTTGGACATTTGAATTTGCAAAAATCATAAAATTAGGAAGGATTTCAAAATAATATATTTATGAGTCCTTATAGTCGAAATTTATTTCGAGTAGAGCTGTCACCTATTTCAAAAAAATTATTCGATTGATGGGAGCAACGAATTTTTACACTTTGGTTTCAAATCAAACTAGCATGATTTTTTAAGCAGTTATTTTTTAACCAGAGTTACCATATAATTGCAATATTAATTTATTGAAAAAACACTTAATATGGGTGTCAAATTGCAGATGTTTAGGAATACGTTAAGAAAAAAATTTTGGAAGGGGTGGCAACATGGTTAGGAAAATTGTTTTGAATTACAAATCAACAATTTTTTGGTAAAGAGACAGCAGAATATGTATATCAAACTAAGGAGTATTAAAAAGGCATACAGTTTAAAAAGTTTTGGAGCAGGTGGTAATGTTTTTAGACTTAGATTTAAAAGATCTATTTTGTATGTCAATAAATATTCTAATAATTCGAAAGTTGCTGTTTTGATAAAAACGCGTTTAAAGAGAAACTGATAGAACGGATTGTACTGAGTGGTTACATTTTAGAACATATCAAAATATTTGAAGTATAAATTTAAAACTTTAATATGGTATTTTTAAAAGTATATAATATCAAAATATGCAAAAACTAAAAAAATTATTTTTTTCCAAGGTAAAATTACAAAAATAATGCAACGAAAGTGCTTTGATATATTACAATTTAACTTATAATTGGATAAGTAAGAAGACTGCTAAAATTTTTTGCTATATTTTTGCATATCTTCTTCTCGTTAGTTTACATTTAATATAATATTTTATTAATTTATTTTTATTATTTATAAGTTCTTATGTAAAAAATCCTATGGTGTTTTTATATTAATTTAAAAATTATCAACAAACCTATTCAAGCGGAATATTTCTGATCAAACTCAATGATTTTATTGAATATTAATTTTACTGTAGCATACTTTTAGGCATGCGCATTTCATTATGCCAATTTGAAGTGTCAGCACTAGCAAGCAGCTAACAATCTTCTAATTAAATGAAGAGTAAATAATTGGAATGCTCAACTGCTGTGCCACAAATATTATAAAATTTCTTATGCCAAAAATTTCGCAAAACTGCATACAATATATGTATGTATATGTTAATATATATATAAAGGAGTGTATGCCTTGGCTAAAGCGCTCGAGTAGAAATGTTGATTGATTGTTAATAAATTGCCTGTTGCTTGACGCTCATTAGCAGAGTGCGAATTCGATGAAATATGATGAGAAAATGAAATAAACCAACAGAAATATTTTCACACTCACACACACATACGCATGCATACACATAGTATTTCAAAAACATGCAAGCGCGCAATATTTTAAGAGGGACCACTGCCATTAAAATTGGCGAAAAATTATGACAAGTCATATAAATTCACCCAAACAAGAGCACACACACATATGCATACATAAATATATCAGTAATTCATAGCAATACATATGTACATATACACACACGCATACAAACTTTTTGGATGTAATGAATTTGCTTGCTGCGCTACGCGCCACGGGATGCTGCACATTAGCGGTTGGTGGCAACAAAAACACTTCGAGTAACGGCATTGTTGGTGGAATGGCAGTGCGGTTGATTTGTGGGGCGACACCGCTGCCATTGCTGCCGTCATCGCTACATGCTCTACACTTGTGTTCGAGCGCCTATGAATGAGTGGGCGCAACTTTCAATGCCACTGGCAGCAGTGTTGAAACATATCTGCACTTCTTATTGTTGTTGGTGCTGGTGTCAAATGGGTGACCAGCCGAGAGCAGCGAAAAGCAGACACTGCAAATTCGCTTAATTGACCTAGATTTTGGAGCCATCGGTAGTCAGCCGCCGGGAAATTTGAATGTAAATTGGCAATAGTTGAATTTAGGGGCGCAACTGACTTGAAAGCGTGGATCGCGAAATTGAATTTTAAGGCGTTATACATATATCAAATATGCATATACAGTAAGAATATTGGTTATTTTATTGAAATTTAGTGAATTTTTAAGTAAACTGCACAATTTTTCCATATAACAGTACAAAATTCCAAACAGCCAAATAAATATTCTTAAAAAAATATAATTTAATATCATATTTTCCAAATAGTTTACATGATTATTTTGATTTTCCTAACGATTTCGTTGCAACAGTTGATGTTCGAATGCTTTCAGAGCTTCTGTAAACATCTGCTGAGAGAGGACCACTATAAGAAAATGTTTTTTTTTTTTTAGTTTCAGATTTTTCCAAGTAGTGCAGATAATGACCCTACGAATCGTATTCACCATACAAGAATTCCCTTTTGCATTTGAATATATAAGTATAAAAACAACAAATGAAAATATATTTTTGGCAAATTCTTAAGAAATAAAGGACGTGTTTAAAGTTTCCGCTGGATATCTCAGTAACTGTGGGATCGCTGTTCAGGATATACATATTATTATTGTTGGGAACTTCTATCCATTTAGATTAAGATCCGTAAGATAAAAAATTAATTTGTTTTTGCCGAAGTGTATTTCCATTTAGACAATTAAGACTTTGAGATGAAAACTCAGTATGTTTCCAAGGGAAGCCACTTCGCTCTGAGAAGCTTAGCTTGCTGCCAATTCGAGAGTGGTGA
The DNA here is from genome assembly GCF_042242935.1 of Bactrocera oleae. Classification (NCBI taxonomy): domain Eukaryota; kingdom Metazoa; phylum Arthropoda; class Insecta; order Diptera; family Tephritidae; genus Bactrocera; species Bactrocera oleae. The sequence goes on along the minus strand of NC_091540.1, from coordinate 67,922,260 downwards.
TATCGTTGACTACTTTTTCTCAAAAACATTTTGTTGGGAATCAAAATCAAAGATTAGACCAATTTGTGGCTTGAATAGGATTATTTTCCATGCCAGAACCTGTTCTTTTATTAACGCCGAGCCAGTTTAGCATTTTAAATTGAGTCATTTGATCACAGTGGAGCTGCTAAACGCCGAAATTCGACTATTTCCTTTTCATGCCCTTCATTGTGGTCTTGGAAAACTAAGTTGACATGTGGCGTTTATTCGAAGTCAGCCAGTATAAAGTCGCTTCTAGAAATAATGGGAAGATATACTTATCGCGATTGAATTCAAATACCAATATAATTAAATTATTTCGAAACGGTTTCTGTCATTTTGGATTATTTAAAAAATAATACTAGGTAGATCTTTGTAAAAAGGTCAATACAAACCTTTATTTCCTTTCCCAGTAAAAAACTCTTTGTGGACTCTTTAATTGAATTTCATCTTTTTTAAACTTATTTAGAGAAGTGTTCTTAAACTAAGCTATTACTGAAGTGACGTTCTTTTCATTATATTACAAGGCGAAGCAAAACCCAAACGATAGCCGGTCTGCGAAATTTTTGGAACAACAAAAAACTACTGAGAAGATATTTTCTAACATATTTAGAATGCTTGGTTTCATTTTGCCAAACGATCATATATAGCGTAATTCAAATTTTTAACTATAAACTAAGGTTAGTATATAAATATTATGAAAATTTATAGAAGTTCCCGCACAATTCGCTCGCATATAAATTTATAGGGGGATTTTAGTTAAATATCCGCATATAAATAAATCTATAAATAATTCTGTGAATAAAAATATGGTATTAAGAGATGCCCAAACTTTTCTCAACAAATTATTATAAGTAAAAATGAGACTTTCGCAGAATTTAATTTAATTTCTCTTGTTGCTAAACAAGAACTTTTCACAAAGTCATTGAAATGTCGCATATAGATATTTTCACAAGATAGTATTTTAAAGAATTTAATGTTTATTTAGCAATTTAGCAATTTCACAAGTTAATTAAATTCAAATACATAAAACGCGCATTCACAGGCAATTGAGCAGCGCAAGCAATGGGTTTATTTTTAAAACTAAATAATTGCTAATTTTTATTTTGAAATAACGCACGACATGACCGAGCAAGTACGAGTACGCACATACATACTTTAAAATACCACACAACATATTTCACCTTGCTGCGACTAAAACAACAACTATTTTCTTTAAAACTTAGCGAAGAAAAGTATTTTAAGCCCAACAGGCAAGCAGACAGGCGGACAGACGGGCAGGTGAGTAGTTGTACTTATGCTTGCAGCTATTCTTTTTGTTCTTGCTAAAACGACGCCATCAATTACCGCTGTTTGGCGAGCCGAAAGCGATTTATCTTTTTGAAAATACTTTCAAAAAATGGCCAAACACACACGAAAGCATAAGGCGACCGCACGAGAGAAGAAGGAGAACAGCGAAAAAGATATTTCAATGGGTTTGTGTAAAATAAGGAAAGTATTTGAAAGTATTTTACCACAAGCAGCGCTAGGCCTAAAATTTTGACAAGTGAAATTCAGAATTATTCCAAGCATGTGACGCGTTTCATAGGCGGAGCATTTTTTGTTGGCTGCTGTGGACTCTCGAAAATTTGCGCGGCAATCAGATAGGCAAAAAGGCAACGAAAACTGCAGTATTTTGTAAGAAAATGAACGAAAACAGTACGTTAGGGCACTTAAATGGAGAAAATGTCGACTTGTAAAAAGGGAAGTTAGATTTGGCTGTGTTTAATTGAATAAAATATTAATGTCTTTAATTTCTTTAATTAATCAAAACTACTTAGAGATTGAGAGCTCTAGACGACAGAAGTGACGAAAGACTTATGCAATCAGCGCGAAAATGAAAAAAAGACTACAAGTACAACAAGTTAAAAAAAGTCATCCCAGCCTATCAAATTTAATTGGTTGGTATAACTGGTACACGTTACTCGCTAAACTAAGCTGTTATTACCTGAAATATATTGAAATTCTGGAAATATTGCTGAAACAATAGTCGAAACAACTTTAAACAATTGACTTTCATATCGTCCCGAGCAACCAAAATATTTATAGTTATTCAAAAAAGGTCGGTTTTGCATTATTGAACCGATATTTGCTCTCAGGTAAGTACAAACAAGTACAATTTCTTAGGAGAAGTCTGTTAAGTTCCCCCTCCATTTGATACCAATCCTGGAATATAAGGGCTGTTCGATCAAATCCGTGAAAACTTTATTTTCAAAATCTCAAGAGTTTTGCTGTTATTCGACAAGAAACCAAAACAGTATGGGAACCATCACAGAACTATCAGGCCACAGCCGCGTCGAAGAGAAACAAAACTAAGGTGTTGCAAGACAACAGTTAAAAAACTGTCTTTCGGAATCAATTCTTCGCAACTCCCGTCTATATGACTCCGATTGAAATAAAGGATCATAACTTCTGTAGATGATTCGAAACATGAGTAGCAGGTATGAAGAAACTCAGAATTTTTTTTAAAACTTTGAGAGCATATATAAAAAAAATCGGCACAATTTTACAAAAGAAGGGTTCTTGTCACGTGTGTCAGCGACATATCAAGCTGTGCTCGTGGGTTAATGTACTTCTTATGTCTTATATGCACCAAAAGCTTTATTAAGCTTTGTACTCAATTTGTATGCCTTAAAAAACAACACATAAGAACGCAACGAGAGGCTGCAATTCGGCTCTCAGTCAAACACATACATATGAGTGAATGTCTGTAAGGAGAAATACGCAAAAAAATCAGATTCAGCGGTAGCGGAGCGCCAAAAGTTTTCCGATTTCACTAACATACACATTGTTATATAAGGTATATACATTTTTATAACTGATATATACATATGTAAGTTTGTTGGCTCTCACTCGCGCCTCATCAATTGCGTGCACCATGCCGCGCACACAACACACACACACATATATTTTTGCATTCTTGAAATATTTTTCGGTAATCTTACATTCCTTCTATGGCCTGCGGTCGAGTCTTCGACTATTTCGACTCTTGGCCATATGCTATAAAGCATTCACGTCAGTGGCCCTTGCATACCGATTAGCTGTGTCAGCACCCAACATTGCTGTTGCTTGAGTAGTGGTAAATGGCGTAAATTTGTGCTAATTTTTATGGGATTTTTGTATTGATTTTTCGGTTTACTTTGCAATTAATTGAGTTAATGTATTTATATACGATGGCCACCGCTTGGTGGTACTACATAAACATGAAATAACGGCCCTGTGGAGAGAAGATCAATGTGCGTGGCATGCGGTGTGTTAGTGGCTACAATTGCTTAATGCTGAGTCTAAGTATTTTCGCAACATTTAATAATATAAATAAGTAAGCTTTCCTATAAACGTAGCGGTTTATCGTTTCTACCGTTTGTTTAATAAAAAGTTTTTCAAACTATCTTGAAGCAATAAAATTTTGCAAAATTTTCCATTCACATCTCCATTCATTACTTTTTGGGATTTAAAAAATAAACATAAATATATATAAGAATTTCTTGATTCTGAAATGTTCCATTGTTCTTCATCGATCGTGCAGTTTTAGTATTCTCTAAAGAACTACAGCATAGAGGTTTGGTACGAAGTCTGTAACGATCGTTACATTTCTCCTATATTCAGAGACTGCAGCAGTTTCTTGAACAATAGTCTAATTTCGTAAAGATATCTTGTCAAATAGAAAAATTTCCGCACATGAATTTGATTTTGATGAGTCGATTTGAAATGCAGCTATATCTTATAATGGTTCGATATCGACGGGTTCGACAATTGTAGAGATATCGATATCTCATAAACTGACTGACTATTTCTTTACCATAGTTACAGAAGGACAGACAGAGAGACATCTCTAAATCAACTAATTCAGTTCGTCAAGCCGATCATTTTATAGGGTCTCCAACGTTTCTTTTTCGTCTTTTAAAACGCAGTCAGGTTCTGAGTAAAGATGTAACAAATACAAAAAGCCCACTTATTAATATGATATACCCAAGATTTATCGGAATTACAATATATCTTGTTTCTAGAATGCCACTGAACAAAGTCCAAAAATTTAGGACGAATGTTTTATGTAATACCAAAGTTTAGAGTCTCTCTTAAAACACCTTACTGATTGGGGACGGTTTAGAACTATTTGGTCTTACTCTTTTGACGGTAATCACAGCTCTAACAATGAAACTCGATTTCTTTTTTCTTGCAGATTCAATCCTTAAATAATATCCAAAATATTTATGCATTCAATAAATATTTTAAATTCTACCACAAGTTCCTATCACACTCAGTGATGTGGCAATCTCCGATATCGTCGTCGCAGCACTGCCTTCGTGCGTGCGTGTCGCTGTCACCGGCTCGTGTAGTCCTATGGCAGCATAAATTTGCAACAGCGACTGCGACAGCAATGTCAGTGGCCAAATGATGTTGTAGCAATAACAACAACAACTGCTACTCTCTTCAAGCAGAGGGTATCACTTTTTTGCACTTGCCACCGTTAGTTTCTACTCTATTTATTGTAACTACTACCAGGCATTGTTGTTGTTGCTGCTGCTGTTGTCACTTTAGCAACCAATCTCCGTTGTGTTTCAAGTCATTGCTTACACTTTGTTATTGATAATCGTCTGCAGCAATCACTTGGCGGCATTGTGCAACATGCAACTATCCACACACACACGCATACACGCATACACAGCCAAGCGCCTGCCGCATTATAACTGATAGGCGAAACGGTCTGACAGCAAAAACGTGCGTCGACTTTATCTTGGGAAATTTCGTTGAAAAGCAACAGGAGTATATGTCAGCGATAGTTGCTCGCACAAAACATGTCGGTGTAATGAACTTCACAGCAGCAAAAACAACACGCTTACCACTATTTACACAGCTTTGAATGCAATGCGCGCAACGAGCGTGTGTGAAGAGGCAACCACAAGCACGGCAACAGGCATCGCTTCGGAGTCAGGAAAATGCCGATCGTCCGAGATGGGTATATTAAAGTCAAGGCAAGTGCCCACACACACACACACACACATGCCCATAAGTGTATGGAAAGTTATGCACTTCTTGACGGCAGCAACTATGCCCGCTGACGTAGACACGTGTGTGGCGTGGCAGGCAGGATGTCGCAGTGACACAGTGCCGCAGGACAAAGTTCTAGACTCGGACAGCTCGGTTGAGGCAGTCGCCGGCCGCTGCGCTCATGATGAGTGGACGAGTTTTGTTTGCCGGAAACAGCCGTAGAATTAGAAGCTCAAAGTCAATGAACAGTAAGTAAGAGCGAGTGAATGGGAATATCAGTTAAAGATTGCTGATAAGTATGCTTCAAGTGTGGGTTTGTTGAGACTACAAGGTTGAAAGTGTTGCGAAAATTTTATGTAAAGTGTCAAGTATTTGAAATACTTTAAGGAAGACAGCAGTCAACTTTTCAAGTAATTTCCAGCAACTCCAAATATATCAACCTACCTCCGAATCAGCAGTACACCTTTCTTTGTTTTTTTTTTTTTTTTTTGAAGAAGAAGCAATGTAGTTATTAAATAAATAAAACCAATATTAACAGAATTGAATATACCTTAATAACATCGATTCATTTTGAAAAATGTGGGATTCCATTGAACCTGTAGTCAAGCTCCAAGAGGACCTCCGAAAAAAGGTATCTGGAGGTGATGGCAAGTTTTATGCTAAAAATTATCTAAAATCTAAAAACTAAAAAAAAAAGAAATGTTTTATAACTATAAAAGAAGATAGGTAATAATCGAAGCACTAGATTTTTGACAAAATGGTAGATTACCAAAAAAATTCTTCTTTGTGAAAAAATTACACATTCTGAGTGGTTTAAAAAATCAAAATGATTTAAAAACCTTATTCCCTCGATCAATGCCTGACAAATATATTTCAGTAGATCGTGTGAAAATTTCAAGTCGGTGTGAAACGACTACTAAACAAACAGCTTTCAAATCGGTGAACCGTTTTGGAAACTACTAAATGAACCTTTAATAGAGTCGACATATTCCAAAACTAATAACCACTTGTTCGATTGACAGCCGAGTCTATGTAAACGGAAGTAGTTCGCATGTTTTTTTTTCCAAGAATTACCAACTCGCAGAGTTTTCAAAACTGCAATATATATAATGACAACAACAATTACCAACCAAACCAAACTTAACCAAAAGTCGAACCCGAATTTTTCAACCCGTTTTAGAAACATAAATCGTGTCGTTTTTATCGATTTCCACCGTAAAATGGGCTTTAGTAAACGAAGGTCAAACTGATATGAACAAATACTAAGAATTAAAGTGACTAAATATCTCGGGGAGATCCGAACTATCAGCAGGATTCTGGAATGCACACCATTGCATCCTGAAATAAATTTACTGTATGTTGAAGGTATGTACAGAGCACTCAGGTTGGCAAAACGGTTATATCAATATACATGAGAAATATGTATATATTTCTTTGTGTAAAATTCTTTCATAGAACCCTGCAACAATAATAGTTTAAAATTATTTTGAGAAATCTGAAAAATAAACTCTTTAATTATTCTCAGTTAAGCGGCTAAGAGTGCACTGATATGCTCAACGACTGCTGACAGTACACTTGGTCCATTTCCGTTTATTTAATGCTCAACAACCTGTTGTATTGGCATATTAAATTTCATTTCAAACACATATACAAACATATATGTATATACGTTAAAAATCATGCGTGGAATCTTTCAGGTTCAAATGACATTCTCGGAAAGTTTAAGCTATCCCACTTTTAGGTTGCTATTGGTTTATTTAAGCAAATGCTGCTGCTATTTTAATTTAGTTCACGAAGAATGCAGTTTTTCTACTACTAAATATTATTAAATATTAATACTTCCGTAGTATTCTGGATAGATTTGCCAAATCTCAGTAATAAAGCACGTTTCAAATTTAGTGAGGAGGAAACTCTAATACAAGGCATAATATAATAAAATATTTATTCGGTTTTTGAAAATAGTTCAACTAAAATATATGAATTTTTAGCAAAAAATTTTCTCACAGGGTTGCCACTATATAGATATAAATATATGCAAATAAAGGTATGACAGTATGTGTCAGCGAGCTTTTGAAGGCGCGCACTTAAAAATCTCAGTCACATAATGTTTTTTTTGCACTCTTAACACCTGATGCATCACATATATTTGCTGTTACAAATACTTGTATATACATACATATATACATATTTGTGTATTTTAAAAGAATCAGAGTGCTTTATGTTGCACGGAAGTATGCCGATGCGAGTTGTCAATTATGTCGCTTTTAATGTTGATTGCCACTGCTCGTCCGTGTGCATATCACTTCCAATCGCCAGGATGCATAATAATAACTGTTATGGTGCCATATTTCACTGCATTATATTAATATTGAATACTTGTGTATACCGATGTATGCCGTTATTGAGTATGTGTAATTTCGTGCTAAAATTTTCAATGCGCTGGCAGCACTTAATTGCCCATATCGGTATGTGAAATCGCTTAAATGGGTTGGAAACTGATTTGCTAGAAATTTAAAGATAAATATATTTTGGAATGTTACATATTTAAATTTTTTTTTGTTTACAAATATATTTAAATTTTTTTTTAAATTTTTAATTAAATAGTAATTGTAAAGTTTTTAATTTTTTTAATTTCAATTAAAATTTTTTTTTTAATATTAAAAATTGAAATTAATAATTTTTTAATTTCAACAAATAAATTTTTTTTTTATTATTCAGTGTAATTATTTATTATTAATATTAATTTTGTTAATTAATTAATTATTTTAATTATAATCGTCAAGATTTTGTTAATTTATTATTTTTTTTTAGACAACTATTCTTATTTAGTTTATTAATTTTTTAATAAATTAATTTTTTTATAAAATAATTTTTTTTATAATTAATTAATTTTTTTAATAATTATCCTTAAGATTTTTTTAACAAATAATTTTTTTAAAAATATTTCTTCTTAATTTTTTAATTTTTCTACAATTTTTTTTTACCAAATGGTTTGTAATTATAAAAAATTAATTTTGTGAAAAACAAAAATTAGAAAACAAATTTCATGTCTTTTACTAACAAAGCAGCTTGTAACATATCTCTTTTAACACATTTTACACTCCAACAATGCAAACAACACTTCACCACCGCATTCCAACATCAGTCGTAATTCTGTAGACACACTCGTGCATTTCAAAAGCGTTTCAACACTTTCTGCAACGCATCTGTCAGCGCGCTTTGATGAATCGTTGCATGATAACAACGCGAAACACACATTAATTGGAAATTTTGATATACAAGGCAAAGAAAAGCCGATTTAATTTCAGAGAATTTCAAAAATTAATTTCATAAATTTTGCATTTTTCAAATTGCTTTGTGTGGTAGCGGTAAATCTGGCGTGTCGTTGTTCCGCTGGCAAATTCATTCAACAAGAAGACAACAATGCAACCATGTGCATGGGACCACCTCATATACGAGTACCTACAAATAAACACAAATACGCGGTGTTGTTGCAATTGAAATAATGCCAAGAAAATGTTTAGTGAGTCATTTGAAAAATCTTGTCTAATTACTGTAAACGAAAAATAACAAAACGAGAAAAGTGCAACAGAGTAATAAAATAGAGGCGCCCTTTATATAATAATTACTGTACAATTTACTGACATGGGAATTTAGAAAATGTTTGTGGATGAGTATCGCAAAGGCGCTAGCTTTTTAACACTTAAGCGCTTAATTAAAATTGTTAACAGAATATATTGAAACAACACATATGTACAAAAGATTTCCGAAATTTGTTTGAAAATATTTTTTACACGCTTGATTTTATTAAAAATTATTACTTGTTAATAGGATAGCTGAAATTAACTGTACGTTGCTTCATGATTTCGGTAGATTACTGCTGTATGTGTTTTTCACTTAATTAACGATCTTTAAAATGAATCTTCTAATTAAACATATAGTTAATTGTTTACTGAGTTCATTGAAACAATATTTAACAATATTATCGATGCATTCAAGCAAGAAACCTCCCGCCTGTCTTCGATTCGCCACTTCACTGCTTATCAAAAATTTGTATATGAGAAAGAAAGAGCAACAAAGTAGACTTGTTGTATTTATTAAGTAGTATAAGTATATTATTGATGGAAGAAATGAAATATATGTTTTAAGTAAAAAACCTATCAGACAGCTAAGGATTTCTCAGGTGGCAACCAAAACCTTTTCAAGCCCTATGATCCCTTAACATATTTTTATAAAAGTCAGCAACGCCCATGCGGTGCACTTGCCTCTAACAACTTCACTTCTAAATTAAATTTTTAAGTTTTTCTAAGTAATTCAAATCCAAATTAAAAAATTTTCTTGAGTTCCATTTGCCTTGAAGAAAATAGCCTGAGGCTATGAAACGCGCATTCTCCTAACTAAAATTGCAAATTGCTGCCCTAAACATTCGAATATACTCTAATATCGACGAGAAGTAAGTGGACGTTAAATCGCCTTCATTTATGCCACAGCTGCGACAAGTAGCTATTTAGCGAAAAGCTGGAATATTTTACACTTTGCAAACATACATATACATATATGCATACATATGACTGTATGCAACCGCCGTAACTCATGCACACTGGTATTTGTGCAACTACTAGTGGTTAGTTGGCTGCTTGCTGTTTACTGCGGTTCGACAGCTGATGGCGGCTACTTGTTTCATATTTTTACGGCGCACATAAAACAGTTGAAAGTCATCGTCATCATCGCCAGCGCCATCGTCGTCGTCGTCCTCGTCTTCGTATCAAATTATTACACGTTATTTTTCAATGCAAGCGCGACACATACACACACCCACATTTCCATGTGTGGTGGCATATAAATAAAGTTAAGGCATGTAGTGTTCCATTTGCTGCGGCCAGCATATGCCTTGTTGCATGCTTCCTGCACTGCTGCTTGCCACTAAAATTTTTCGTCGATGGCATGCTAAGGCGGTCTGACATTGGCATGCAACACTAAACTATTTCTTATCCTGTTGCCGGCGTAATGGTATTCCTACAAGGGGCAGGAAGAGAAATGCAATATACCAGCAAGAAGCGTCAACAACAATAACAGCAATAACAACTGGGTAGAAAAGACAAGCTGAGGGTGGAATAAATAAGAGAAATATGGCTCATAGATATATTTTGCATTTGTTAATATGTGACCATACTATATAAGTATATATATATATACATATATGAGTATATATGTACATACATGTATGAAGAAGTATGTATTTTCAGTTAAGCTGTTCTGTCCTGCCGTTCCCGCCTTAGCTGCCACATAAATAACTATATCCATATGTTCCCTGCCAGCTGCTGTCTGTCTTGGCGGCTTCTTAGCTTAGTCATCAGCATTGACTTCCACCCGACACTCGTTTGTGCTTATGGCTGCGTTGCGTTTCTTTCCTTGAATTTTCCCTAAGTTCTTTGCTATGCTCGTATTTTCTTGGCAATTGTAATTTACGTTAAATCGATGCGTTGTGAAACCATAGAAATGTTTATCGTTTAATTTAAAACATAAACATTGTAGTGCAATGAATAGCTTAGCATATGCGCTGGCGCAAAAGCCATTGTAGCGGGTCAGAGGGTGCTCAATGTGTTAGCCAAAGTGAGACAGCAACTGGCGTGAAAACTTAAAGTGTTTCAGCGTGGAAAGACTAAAGAATAAACAAACTTTTATTTAGGCAAAGTTTGAAGTCTAAGTTGGGTTTAAACTTAAACGTATAGCTATACTTATACTCATATTTATACTTAAACTAACACTAAGACTTAAGCTTAAACTTAAATTAAACTTAAACTTAAATTTAAACCTAAACTTAAACTTAAACATTAAATAAAACTTAAACTTAAGTTAAACTTTAACCTAAACTTAAACTTAAACTTAAACGTGAACTTGAATTTAAACTTAAACTTAGGATACACTTAAACTTAAACTTAAAGTTAAGCTTAAACTTAAACTTAAACTTAAATTTAAAGTTGAACTAAAACTTAAAGTTAACCTTAAACTTAAACTTAAAAGTGAGGAACCACCAAAACAAACAAATCATATATTGCCTTTGTTCTTTTAGATTTTTTTTGTAATAAGCAGACGGAAATTATATCCTTAAATAAGATCGAATCCATCTTTTCCATCGATCCATCTTTATGATGGCCGTTAAAGTTAACTAGAGTTATCAGCGTATGACTCATATAAGTAGCAAATTTATGGTGATTAGTTATAAAGATATAGAACACATTGGAAAAGGTCGAAAATAGTGTTCATAATGGAATGTGTGGACCAAACTAGAATTTCACTAAAGCATGTCCTTCAAAGCAAATTGCGATGCAATTAATAAAAATTTTAAAAAGGCGAGTATATATTTAGAGTCCTCAAATACATAAATATCATCTTAACCGTAGTCAAGCTTTGGCTGAGAGATCTTCAAATACTTTTGAAATTATCTGTAAAACTTCTATCGCAGAGACGAGGAATAGGTAAAACTACTTAAAACCTTCATTGCTTCAACAATGGAACACTTTTGTTTATAAAAACATCTCAGAAAATCAATCGCTATACAGTAATCATCAAACAGAGCAGAGCTTATCATAGAAAATAGGGAAGTAGAATTCAATAATTTGCTAAGAATAAGAGAGACCGAGTTTTCTTGAATTTCAAAAGAGGAAAAACTGATTTATAGTGATTTGAAGAATGAATAGTTTGAATATTGTCAGATGTCGTAAAAAATATGGATCATTAATTTGTTGGAAAGCGACAAAGAGAGAAGGCATTTAAAGAGAGCAGAGGAATATTTTTCAGTACAAGATTTGGCAACAATAAATATACATGCTTAAACATAGCTACTAAAATTAGAACTGGAGTTCAGTTCAAGTTTGAGAAGCATTCCCGATTCTTTTTACGATTCATTTACTTGCGGCATTACTTTTATATCCTACCATAAGAACTACTTTATCGCTCTATTTACTCTCTCCACACACTTCTGTTCGTAACGACTCACTTAATTACAATGGAATAAAATGTGACAGAAGTACTTTCGAAAGTGTGCACTGCGGTCCTTGACGACAGCCAAAAGCGGTCACAGCCGAAATGCTGCCGAACAATATAAAAAAATCAGCTGAGAATCAGGCGACAAGCGGCACTCAACAGCCAACCGAACCGACGGCTACAAGCAGTTTGTGACTCGTAAGCAATTTCGATATTTGATCATTAAAACTTTGCGCCATTTCCACCTTTTCCGTTTATACACACACACATATATATATATATATAATATATACACATGAAAAATCTACACACATACGAAGTAACAAGCAATTTGCAGATTGTTTCAGGCTTACACTGTGGCTTTCATTTTCGCTGACTTTCTACAGACACATTTTCGCCTTCATATACACATACACATGTTCGGGGGCACGACTGCTAAACTTTTGCCTGCAACGCCTTTCAACTCTTTTGCAACTGGAATTTTTAAGTTCGCCCATTAATTCGCTTAAGTATTTACTTAAAGTGCCAAAGTGGAGCGAACAATGCGCGAAAAGCCCGCCGGTGCGCCGGTGCACCGTCCCGCAAAAGTAAACAAAACCGCCAGACAATAACCAATAAAAATAAGCAAAGCAGCAACAACATGCGACCGCAACAACAACAACAACAACTGAGTGGCAGCCCGAGTAGTGAAACGGCTGTGGGCTGCCGCCTGTATGTGACGAGCAACCAACAATCAGCAGCAAGCAACAACAAGAAGAAGAATAGCAAATGCAACAACAACAATGAAACTTATTATCGACGAAACAAATTGTGCAGCACTAACAAACTGCCCATTAATGTAATCAGGCAAAGTTGTAAACAAACTAACAGCAACTTGCAACACAGTCAACCGAACAATGTGGCAACTAATGAGATGAGAAGAATTTTAACACACACACACACACATCTATAAACATGCGCACCGACAGGCGGTAGTCAACAGCAATTGCAGCAACAAACCACAATACATGTAATTTGTGAATATATATGTGTGTGTGTACAGCAACAATGTATATATATGTATGTATGTAAGGCAAATAGGCCTACTCAGATATATACATACATACATAAGTATAGCTATGATGTTGTTGTGTTGATTTCGTCAATTACAACAACAAGAAGTTTAAAATTTTGCACACGCCAGCGAATTAAAATGCATTTCCCTGCCACGCCCATAGCGCCAAATGGAAATCTGCGAAGCGTACAAATATAACTGTATTTGCTAAAAGTAAAAACTGTTGTGCTTGCGGCAAAAGTTCCTGTTGGGATCCAAAGTGAGCTACAGCGTGTGAGCACCCCTGATCTATACAATACAGAGGAGACCTTGTTGTTGTTGTAATGATCATATAATCCCCGCTTGGGTGGTAAGGTTCAGCTTAATTGTCGTCGAAGTCATCTAAGGGTAGGCCCAGGAAACGATCTGCTTCGATAAGGTCGGACCATAGAGAGATAGGTGTTAGATGGGTTGGGTGCAGTGTTCTGGCATGTCTGAAGCTTCCTCGTCCTGTAACGCGTACATCCAGGTGACCATATCGATGCGATTGCCTTGTATGTTACCAACAGCGTTTCTTTTTCTTTTCCCCATGAGCTGCCGGCAAGCGACTTGAGCATTTTGTTGCGGCTTTGTTCTTTGGCAGTTATCGGTCATGTGAAGGGTAAAAGAGCACAGGCTATCAAATTTTACACCTAAAATCTTAGGGTTATTGACCGTCGGAATTGTAATAACATCGACTGTAATGTTTAGATTCAGTCTGTACTCCTTCGTTTAGTTAGTGAGTATGGTCGCTGTGGATTTTGTGGAGGAGAGTGTTAGGCTACTTGCAGAGAAGAGGAGAGAAAGGTCGGAGAGATAGCCGTGTACTTTACTTTACAGAGGAGACCTTCTTTTCAGCCACTACCACCCTCTGTTACCCAATTCGATATTTTCGAAGCTGCATTGTAAGGACCACGTGTTCTTGTCGAACGCTGTGATTTTCTAATGTGGCATCGCTAACTGACAAAAGATTCACAATTTTTTTTGTCGAAACTTGCTCTCGGACACCGGGACGCTATCTCATTGTATGCTGTATTATCTTCTTATCCTTGTTAACTTTAGACCAGTTCGTTTTGCCTCTTTATTCCAGAAGATGAAATAAACACCACAAGCATTAGGAGGAAAGATACCCACAGACGACAAGGGTTTTAATTTCATATCAAAAGCTTCACTCATTTAGCCGTCTATAAGATTGTAATCGAGTCTTTTCGGTCCTCATTATTATATTTTTAAAGCTCATAGGAGTTTAATGATATATTGGCATTAAATTCAGATTATTATTTAAACTTTAAAGAGTTTAATTTAAAGTAATAACTGTTACTATATTATTGTCTTATAGCTGCAATCTTCGATTCATCATAACGAACACACATCTGGTATAAGCGCAAAAGACTGACATAACTAAATAGGGAAAGTTAGGTTATAACACTTTTGCTGTAAGGTATTCTCATGTTCTCTCGATTAAATTCAACTATATAACATCATTTTTGTTTTCACTTATTATATAATATAAAATTTTTGACTAGAGGACAGCGCTGAAACACAACTAGCACAGAAGTGACGAATCGAAGACATCTCATTGTAGCTAATATCATTTTTTTCAATATTTTCTGATAACTTGTATAATTATATATGGTTTAGGACTAAACTGGTATTTTAACTTACCGAAAAGAGTTAGTTAGAAGGGCGTTTGAAAACTGAAAGTAAAAAATAAATTTATATATTTTTTTAACTGAATCAAAGTAATATACAGATAAGTTGTAGATAAATCATTTATACAGATATGTATATATATACAACTAGCTGATCAAGTTTTCCTGTCATGTAATAAATGAGCTTAGATGTCGCATAATATATTTCAAGAAAGGGAATTTTATCAGAAAAGTTCAATAAATACATTGAGCAAATTTAGCATAAATTAGAAAATATAAGAGCTCACGGTATTGCTCCCTCTGATCAGCCGAGGTATCAGGTACAAGCTAAATATAATCCAAAGATTAAATACAAACAAATTTTTAATTTCGTTGTGATAGCCTAAGTTTGCCACAAAGTGTGCAACCACCAGATGAAAACGCCGTAGACCCCTTGAAGCATATATATGTCTATAGGTGTCATACAAGCTTATCGATTAAAGTCAAGTCCTTGTGTGGAAAACTTTTTTATTTGACGAGATATGTTCACGAAATTTACTATGGATTTTCTCCAAGGCAACTATACAATCCGCGAACATATAGTTTAGTACGGACCACTATAGCATATACATAGCTGTCATACAAGCTAATTGATCAAAATTAGAATTAGAGAATTAAAAGAGATAAACATCAACATAAAATATATTTTTTTATTACTAGTTGAAGATTTTGTATATCAAACAGCATATAATTCTTAAAAATAGATCAATAATTATTTAGTATATGTATATACTTTGTAACATGTTCAAAGTAAACACTCGCGTTTATTGTTCGAATTCAGATAGCAGGTCTGTATCCTTCACATTCCATACCGAAAACTGCATATAATCTGGGAAATTTTTGTGTTAACAACATCAAATGCAATACATGCCTATATTTCAGATGAAATGCTGCTCATCAACACACAAACACACACGAGCACGCACTAAAGCACAAAAATATATCGTCGTATTAAGCAATAACTTTTATGAGATATTTTCGAGATTCCACAAAATTTCCACATTTATTGGTAGCTAATACAAATATTTATGGCCGCAAATAGTTCAGCTGAGTCGTAAAAATTTCAAAAAAATTTGCTTCACCAATCAAACCGCCTGTAAGTGCGCTAAATTAAATCTAAGCATGTATACAAACACACACACACATAAGCAGCAACGTAAAATTTATGAAGTGTAAATGTTGAAATGCTGTAACGGTATTTACGATAAATCGAGTGTAGAAACGCAGACCACCGGCGACCTCGCACAAATCTTCTTAGTTAATTTCCCAAAATTGCGCCACTTTTATGCGCTAATTACGCGGCGTAAATAATAAATATACGCAATAACGGTACATACAAACTTGTGGTCAGTGTTTACGATATTAAAAAATATTCTTTTTTGTGCGTTTTATGTTTTTAAGCGAGTGACCAGAGGTAAGTGGTAAAGTTAAATTACTGGTGCATTTTAAAACTGGCAATTGGTGAGCAGAAAGGCGTTAAAAAGCTTCAAGTGGAGTGGGAAAATATACGAATACTATATATTATATACACACACAAGTAATAAAAATCGATTTTAAGTATGAAAAATCAAAAAAGCGAGACGTGAAGCATTTAAAATACTCAACGAAATCTTCCTTCAACACTTGCGGGTGGCCAACGGGTCATGCCAAATGCCACACATGCTCACAAGCGTGTGTTTAAATGCCGCTGCAATAAAAGAAATAATTTATTAAAAGTGCATTTAACAGCCGCATGGCGGCGCAGTCGACGCCGACGTCGGCAATGGTCCAGAAATGGTGCGTAATTGCAAAATCGGCTGATATTGTCGGTCAACCGCAGATGCCTAGTGAAATGCAACGAAGTGTGGAGAAATATATGGTTATATGCATACATATACATATATGTACATATAAACACATATATACACACTTATACATATGTACATATATATTTATACATACATACATACATGGGTGGAAAACGCAGAGCAGATGTTGCATGGGTCTATGGGGATAAAGTGTGTTTGTTTGTGGATATATTTTTGCAGCCGCCCTTGGATTGAAATTCAATTTCGTGAAAAAAAAATAATAAATTTATTCGCCAGCGAGCCGCAAAGCGATATCATTGCGAAAATTACTGCAATTAAATCATACGAAACGTTTACACTTCTTTAAATTGCATGTGAGAATATATGAGGAAAAATTCTTTTAATATTATATGCTCAACGAAAGAATAATATTATGAAGTCATTTGAATTTTTTTTTCCTACTTCCGATCTCAATTACTTATACTGAAAACATAGTGGTTGTCAGGCAAATTACCTTCGAATCCGAATTATTTTCAAATGTTTCTCTCTGTTTCCTCTGCATCATTTTGACTTCGTAGCTTACAACGCACCAACAATTTGCCGTGACGACATTATAGTTCCGCCACTCGACCAAGACGAGATGAAAATAGTTATAAGGCGGCTTAAGAACATAAAAGCCCCAATGGTCGATTGATTCCAGGCTGTGCTGTTTAAAGATGACGGTGAGGAGCTGTAAAGCCGCATGTTTCAGCTGCTAAGCATGAATTGGTCGATTAAACACATCCCAATGATAGGAACAGGAATGTCTTCAGTCTGATACACATGAAGAAAAATCGCGAAGACTGCGCTAATTATCGCGGCATCAGCCTTCTTAACATTGCATACAAGATTCTTTCGAAAATATTGTTTGGAAGACTTAAACTCATTTTAAATAAACTAAGTGTGGCTTTCGAACTGGCAAATCCTCCATAGACCAGGTTTTTACAATACGTCAAATCCTGAAGAAGGCCCTCAGCAAACAGATCGGCGTAATGGTGTTTCGTCTATTTCATAGCCGCTGTCGATAGCAAGGACAGGATCAAAAGTGGTTAGTCTTGTGGTGAACGAGGGCAAGACAAAGTACCTGGACACTCAAAAATTCCTCGCGTCTTGGCAACTACGTCACTGTTGGCAGCTTTTTATTTGAAAATGTAGGACTTTGTCTATCTTGTCGAACTAGCATAATACCACTTAGAACATCTCAATACTAAAAATCAAGCACAGAATAACTCTCGCCAACAGGTGCTACTTTGGGATCGATACGTAATTGAGAAGCAAATCCAAATAAGGATATGAGAGAACCGTTTTGTCGATCGCGTTATTATGCAATCGCCGAAAATACACTTTACCTACACCTTTCCTCTCCATAATAAAAATAAATTCCAGAATTGATTTTCACTGCTCGACACACCTGCCTGACGAATTAAGTACTACAAAAGGTATTTATTTTTAAACCAATGACGCAGTTCACACATACAGACACACATATACACACAGATCAGTTGCGCAACACATTAAGTATGCATTGTTTATTGCGTATGTGTTGAGAAAAATTTGATTTGCAACACCACAGCAAAGCCATCGGTTGTGGCTGAGTGTGTACCGGATGAAAGGGAATCGAGGGGATTCACCATGTGTCGGCAACTCAACGGAAAAGACATAAAATTTGACGTCGATGCAATCAGTGAAATGGCGAGCGCACCTGTGTTGCGCACCACCAGCGCTAATGTAACGTTTGTGGTGCCAAATAATCACAAAAACAAAAAGCAAAATCCAAAAAAAAAAAAAGTTCAATAAACAAAGTTGAATAGTATTGGAAGGGAAAAAGAGAACATAATAATTAATATTCGAAAAGAAAAATGATTTGAGTTCTTTCAGATTTTTCACTTTGAAGTGCTGACACACATACACAAACAAACACCCATACACATATGGGTCAAAACCAGAAAAATTTAATGAAATTAAAATTCGAAATGAAAAGGTGCAATCTGGCCACTCATATTTTAATTAGCTCACCATTCGCTTGTTTATATTTTCATAGGCGATTTTTTTATAGACTCTTTTATTATTTTGCTTCCAAAGCAGTTGGGGCAACAACTGCTCCGTGCAAATTATATAATTGTTGCCACATATTTGATATGAAATGTGTGTGTATGTGTTGTATGCTGCATATGTTGAAATTGCCTTTGATTTCCGCTTTGATTTGCTTCAACATTAGCCATCCTAAATTTTCTTCACACACACACACACATACACATTCTTACGCCATTGTGCGATTGCAGCGCTTCACTGGTGTTGCATTCAACGTCGCATTCCGCAATCGACAATGGCGGCGAATGCAAAACTTTTACGCTCTAATTAATGTGAAACAAAAGCAAAAATACAAATGCAACAACAGCAACAGTCACGATTTTGCTGACGACAATAGTTTACTGCGTGTCCTTGTACTCATTACATTGTTGTTGCGCGGATATCTGTTGTTGCATTGTTTATCCTTCGCTGTAATTTGCAATTAAAGCACCGTTATATACGCGGAGTATTTATATAATTGGAATAATAATTGAATTGAAGTGTGTATATGTGTAAATAATAAACACTCTCAAGGACCATAATTACAAAGCGAATAAAAATTTAATTAATATTAAAATACAATATCTAAGAACGTTTGATAGATGAAAGTAAAGTTACTCCCAATTAACGGTAAAAAATGTCATTAATAATTACGGCAGAAACATCATTTTAATATTATTATTCATAAAATTTAGCACGACAGTACTAGATTACCTTAAAACATAGAACATACATGTCGATTATCAGCTGAAAATTTAACAAATCGATGACAGCCCAATACATCGAATTGATCTATCATCGACTTGAACTGTCATCGAGATTTTTAATATTGCGTGGTTTCAGGGTGAGGCGCGTTTAAAGTCAAAACTTTACATATTTCAGAAAATTTCGGAAATAACACAAAAAAATTTAATTTTGGTTGCGCCGCAGCTCTAATACACTACAAAAATAGAAACGTTTTCCATACAAGAACTTGATTTTGATCGGTCACTTTGTATGCAGCTATATACTATAGTGGTCCGATCAGTACAATTTTTTCCGAGAAAACATTATTGTCTTGGATAACAACATTTTATGAAGATATATTCTCAAATGAAAAAATGTTCCATACAAGGGCTTGATTTAGATTGTTCACTTTGTATAGACGCTATATGCTATAATACGATATCGGCGGTTCCAACAAATGTACAGTTTCTTGGAAAAGAAAGCACATGTGCAAAATTTCAGACCGATATTCCTAAACCTAAGGGTCTAGTTCACGTATGTATAGACAGAGAGACATAGCTATATCGACTCAGCTCGTCACGCTGATTACTTATATATAAGTGCTTTATAAGGTTTCCAACGTTTGTCTCTGGGTGCTACAAATTTCGTAGAAAACTTAATTTTCACTGTTCAGTGTATAAAAAAAAGAAAGCAATTAAAATAATCTAACTAAGTAATTTATATATTTCCTTAAGTTTAATATAGGAAAAAAAGACAAAGAGAAATAATTGATCCTGACAACATATGAAAAGTGATTTTGTGAGAAAATCTAACATTACCGGAATTAAAAATATAAATCCCATAAAATTGAGTTCTATAAGAATTCATAAATAACAGTTACAAGAAAATTCAAACCCCAAGATGTTATTTAGTTTCCTTTGAAATTATCTCCATCGATGAAGTCAAATTATTGAACAGTTTTGAGAAAATAGTTTGAAAAAATTAAATGTTTGCAATGTGGTCTAAAAGGCCTCATAAAATATTTTTAAGTTAATTTTCTTGAAATAAAGTAGTTCGAAGGTTACAGTATTCTTACCGATCCGCAAAATCACTATGGGCTTCAACTCACAATTACTAATTTTCTTTTATAATATTTCACACAAATATTTGTGTCATTCTCAATCGTGTTAAGCAATCACATTAACATTTTATGAAAGCGAATACTTTGCTAGCTCTGCCGACCTTCCACTCTTCCGCGTTCCTGCTTAGTTTCACTTATCGATTTCGTGTAGAACAAAAACTTTGTTCTGTGAATGAAATTGTTGCCACTGGCCTTGACTAAATTAATTATCATATTATTTGCGTATGTTTGCGAATACATTTCTCTGCTTATTTGCATAAAAAGCCTGTTAAGTCTTATTCTACAGAGTTTTTGCAATATTTGTTGCCCCAAAATGTATGCTTTGTTTGCCATAAATGTTGCATAAAATTATTTCTAAAACATGTTCCAGCAAGTAAAAGATACGTAGCAAGTAGTGCCATGGAATATACACAGAGTTGAAATAAGTTCTGCTAGGGTATAATTATTTAGTAAATCAGTTCTAATTTAGCTAAGTGTTCATCAATTCATCAATTTTACCGAATTAGAAACTCTAGCTCGATCTTAATAATAACTTGAAACTATATACATGTATAGTTAAACCCAAATATTGGCAATATGTGATCAATTGTATACTAGCAATATTCTATTATCTCTTTTATAAAATGTTGCTACAAAATAATGGGCTCTTCATTGATTATGGCAATAGAGCTAAATATTGTTAAACTTTAATACTAATTAAAGTATAGGGTAACTGTAGAACTCTCCGTTTATATTATAACATTCGTAGAATCGATTGAATGAGAGAAGATTTATCCATACTGCATTGTGAGCGAATGTGAATCTTTGTTCTCTTGCTCTTTACTATCAGACGGCTTGACCTAACATGAATCGGGATTAATCGTAGATGATCTAGAGAGCCTTAAGTGTTTGAGGAATGTATTTTTATAGTTATAGGGACAGATTGTTGGCATTGCTCTATTGTTACTCACGTGGTAAGGCTAAATATTATGCTTGTAAAAATAACAATAATAATACTGACTAGGTAAATTCATGCCAGTACTTCTTTCTTGCCTGTCTATTTTTGTAAAACTAAGATTACCTTGCTTCTTACTCTTTAACTATCCAATTGAACTATTTAGTATTAAAATAAATCACATTACCAGATTTTTGATGAGTTCAAGACGTGTTTTATTGATATATGAAGACTTTCTTCGTCGTCAAGTATCTGTATACCTTGAAGAGGATATATTAAGTTTGAAGCGTGAAGCATGTAACATCCAGGAGGAAACGTCAAAGATCTTGTAAATGACATACATATATATTGCCATGTTCGTCTTTTCGTTCGTTTGTTTGTATATACATGAGCTAATTCCTCAGTTAGTCCCACCTATAATAATTTCATGTATTAAGTGCTTTGTTTTTGTAGGATCCGTATACTACACCAATAGCAACAACTTATCAAATCAAACAAAAAAATTTTAAGTTCTAAATAAGAGGCTTTTAAATAATTATTGATGGGTAAATACTTAGCAATTTGTGTTTCAACAAGTGTTCACATTAAGGCACGCATGATTCAAAACTCACTCCACTCAAAAATATGATAAATGGCTCCTTAAGCATATTTGATCTTTTAAATATTGCTACATTGCTCTTTTGCTTTGAAAAAATAAGCCAACGCTTTTCCAACGAGGCGCGAGCAAGTGCCAAGGGGAGGGAGAAATCATGACAAATGTGCTGCTAAGCCGAAAACCGCGACAAAAATGATAATATGTAATATATACATATGTAAATGAGAGAAAATATGAGCGAAACAAATTTCACGCCATATGCAAAAGTCAAATTAATACTAAGTGGACTAAAAGCGCGCAAATAAGTGTCTTCAGATGCGAAAGCTTGTCAGAAACGCTGCGATAAATGAGGATTCAAAATTATATACACAAAGTAGTAGCTCTGTGTGTGTGTTTGGACTATGAAAAATCGCGCGAGTGACACGCGCACGCTGCACGAATTTCACAGAAGAAAAGAGCGAGAAGGTGGGAGAAAGCTGACAAGCCGGGAAAGCGGAGAAAGCATGCGTCTGCAATTTATGCAATTGTCAACTGACAATGCGAAGAGCAGTGAAGCTTTTGGCGTTGCAGGGGCATAAGAGTGCATGTTACACTCGTGGGGTAAGTGTAGGCCACGTCAAGAGGGGCGTGAGGTGAGTTGCCGCAATTCCACTGATGGCATTTGCATGTATTCGCGTCTGTGTGTGTGTTGGTGAGTGCATGACTCAAAAATTAAGTGGTTTTGTTTTAAATCTTTCACGTACTACATTTTAGTACAATTGACAACAACAGCAACAACAACCAGCTAGAGCTTGGAACAACAAAGAGAAATCAGTGAAATGTCTGCCGAAGACTGAGAATGAGTGACGCAAAAAAATCTACGCTGCATGTAAATGCTATTATTTATATGGATAGTTGTTGTTGTTAATGTTGTTGCTGCTACGCCTGACTACCACTTGCCGACAGCCTGCGAGCCGCATAGACGACAGCAGCGGCGTAGCAACTCTGCAGCCCACTTAAAGTCAAAATCGCGTTGCAAAAATAATTTGTTGTTGTTGTTAGTACTAGTATTGTTGTATCATTTCAAGATTTTATTTTACGTATATTTTTTGTTGTTGCTGTTGCCCAACTGTTGTTTTGTAAATGTCAGTCTTCATTTGTCAAAGCTTTTTCCGCGTGGTTTGCTCAATTCTATGTATAGCTGTGTGTGTGTGTGTGTATGGCAACTAATGTATGTGTGTGTATGTATGTATATATGAATGTATCTGTCCTTAGCGTGTTTTGCGCTTATTTTGCTGCCGATGATGTTTTAGTCGCAAGTTGAGTCACTTAAGTAGCGACAGTGACAGCGGCAGCCAACATAATATAACAACAACAGCAACAACATTGAGCAATCAAACAAATACATAAAATAAATGCCAACAAATGTGCCGTAAAGTTTTTCATCGTGCTGGTAGTTCTTGATATCCAGCGCTAGATTTCTCAGGTTCAAGTGTCCTCAGGGTGGCTGAGGGGTGGTTCAAGGGGATGCCGCTTAGCGTCTTTATTGCCTTAATCTGTTGCAATTTAAGTAAATCTAAGAGAGATGTGCAAAGTATGAAGCGAGAGAAATGTTCGTGATTAACTTGGAATAACTGTACTTCATCTTTCATTGACACTTCAAGACCAGAGTCATTAAACTAACTATTTAAAAAATACTAGTATTTTTTTATAATAATATTATTAATTAATACTAAAGAGCAAGTTATAGTATCCTAACAACAATTTTAACGTAGCAAAACTTATTCCTTTCGACTACCATAGAAGCTTTCATAATATCATATGATCAAATATGACCCGGACTAAGAAAAATCTACATTTTCACGTATTTTAATGCAAATATTTATTTTTCCATATACTTTTTACAAATCTTGGCTGGAATGGCCTTCAGTTCTTTGACCGAATTTTGGTTTTTTTCGATTTTGTCTAATTTTTGTAGCGCCATTCGCTGGATGGTTAGACAGTTTCTACTTCATATTCATAAACCCATGTACCGATTTAAATTTTAAATTTTTTCATGCAATATAACCCCAATGGTATCAGCCAAAGTTGCCACATCGCAAGATTCATTTTAAATATAATAAAATTCAAATCATAACTGTAACGAAAAGTCAAGGCTAACGAGCTATGCAGATAAATATTTCATGTATCCTTGAAATGCCTCCAACTAAATCATCGGTATCTAAAATCCCAAGCAATATAACTGTAATTTAGAATAAACGATATTAAAAGTTGGCGCAATTTTGTTCTCAGATTGTTAAGTTTTGTTTAAAATTTTTCTTTTTGCGCTAAATTCTGCAGACTTTGATTAATTGCAGCTGAAAATGCATTCGACAGGACACGAGAACTCAACGCCGCATCAATACTTTCGCTGCATTGCATGCAACAACGCGCCAGCCATAACAAAGCAATTTCCTTGCTGCAAACGGAGCGTGCGCACACACACACACACACATATAGCGACAGTCGAAAGCACTTCAAATGCTGTCAGCTACATATGTGGGTGTATATACATATATACATATATGTATGTGTGTGTGTGCCAATAGTAAAGCACACTGATTTCAGCCGCTGTCCCCACCTCAGCTCCTGCCGCCGTCGCTGCCACCGCTTTTGCTATTTACAAGGCACTTAATAACTAACTTTAGTACTTCTTCCACTCGACATCATAAATCATTTAGCTCCACTTGTACAACGTACGAAGCGGCGCATGTACACACACACATACATAGCTACTGACATATATACACATACTCATATGAAAATCCATTGCATATGAAATCGAAAATTCTTTGCACACACACTTTGGCATGCACCGCATTCAATAAGAAAAAGTGCGAAAAAAGTATGAAAATTAGAAGAAAAAGTAGAAGTACGAAAACAACAACAACAAAAGGCGCAATTTGGATTTGGTCTTTAACTGAAATCTGTAAATATGCTTTGCCGTCTACTTAAAAGGCAGACCATATTGAGGAAGTTCAAAAATGCCAGCGGAGAGTCGCCATATTAAGTTGCTGCCTGACTACTGACTTACATACATACATATAAGCTTAAATAAAAAACTAAAAAAGTCATTCTTACCCCTCTCAGCTTCTCTTCTAGACCTCACATAACTCGAGTGCACAATCAAAAGGCGAAATCAATGAGCTTTGGAAAATTACCCGAGTGTTTCGCTCGCAAAATCATATGCATACATATGTTAGCTACCTATAAGGATTTACCGTTATATATACATGGTGGAACAATGACTTTTATTTGAGCAGAGTTTCTCTGCTTTGAGCATATTTATTAATTTATGGACATTGCATTTTAGCTTTAAAGAAAAAGAGAAAGTTTATATACTGTGAGTTAAAACCGAATATTATCAGGTAAATACTCACGAAGGATATCGTATAATATTAAATGTCCTTTTTGCTTCCGATAAATTAATCTGGCTGTAGCAAAAACTATATATTTTCTATTACATTATTTTCTTTTTTAATAAATGTTTTGAAATCTTGAAATATTTTCATAAATTCGCTTTTTAATCACCCGTTATCTATACTCCTATATATATATACATATATACGAATATATTGTCGACAACTTAGGCAAAGCCGTGTTCATAAATACCACAGCCGCTGTGAATGTGCATGATTATTGGCAAGAAGGCAGGCCAAATTGAAGAAAGCTGGCTCTTATTGGCTTTAAAAAGCGAACACGTAAGGAAATCACATTCACTTAGTAACTCTAAGCTCACAGACCTAAATCGTTCAAAAATAAAATTATTCGGCTATGTAATTTTTTTCAAGTCATATTTTAAAAAATGATTATATCTACACAATAAATGAGGTATTCTTCAAACAAAAGCTTAATAATTTTTCTCAGAATCAGACATAAACTGAATGAAGTATTTATTTATAACTAATTAATTATTTTATTTATAACTAAGTTTCGCTTGAAAAAATAAGTTCAAATAAATTTTCGAGAATTTTTAAAAATATCAAAACCAAAACTTTTCCTAATAATGCCGAAAAAATAAAATTTTTATAACTCTTTAAATAATTCAGAAACTTGTGATGTGTGATGTGCGTAGAATTTGTTCGATTCCAGTCAAAATTAATTAAATATAAATAGACACTGCAATATGATGGTGAAACTATAACTCTAATTCAAACGCTTTCAGGCTGACGATATATTTTTGGACAGATACAAAATAAAAATGTATTTTTTAGAAAAACTTCTTTTGGAAACATTTTTTGAAAGGATTGCTAAATGCTTAAACAATTTAGTTCAAACAAATTGATAAAAATAGATGTAGTATGACAACCTTTAATTTATCTGCAAATATATAAGTATGATCACAACATTCACAGGTATAATAAAATAATCGAAATAATTAATTATCTGTATTGAAAAGTCGAAAAAAATAGTAACTATAATAAACATTCGTTAAACACTGAATGAAATTTCCTACCGGGTACACACTCATATACTCGTAACTTCATAAGTATTTTTAGCAATTGGATATAATCTTTGGCAGAATAGTTTATTTATGAACTTACATATGATATGATGGTATATATATATATAAATGTATGTATATCTTTAGATGCGTATGTATGTGCATAAATACAAAATATTTCCAAGCTTATGATATGTTATTGAAAAGTGCGCGCGTAATTCGTTTGAATTATGAATGATGTCTGATTGGATTTCAATTGTGTAAAACTTTAAGTTGATGAGCTTCTGAACTAGCGCGCACACACATACACGCACATACACTCACAATTGACTATATTCACTCCAATGGAATTTATTCGTAATTCTACAAGTTCCCAATTGTTCTTGTGTGCTCTGCACTGATGTGAAAATGGGTTTCATAAATAGAACATAATCAGCGAAGATATTCGAGAGACAAATTCGATTTTGTACAAAATCTTCAACGCTTTCTCTGTGGAACTTTTCAGTTTTGTTATAGTAAGTACTTATTATATAAACTAGGAAAACATTAAAATAATTTGAAACTTTTCGTCGATTAGATGAAGTTTTAAAGTTAAAAATAAATATGTTAATAATAATATTTTTCATGAAGGGAACTTTACTTGTAGATGTATTGAGAAATTTTTATAAATATAATTTATGCAAAGAAAGATGTTTAAAAAGTTTTATTTAGATAAGGTTGCCACTTTTTCAGCAAAAATCTGTAAATCAAAAACTCAAAATAATTTTATAGTAGATATGACTTGTTTAAATACAATAAATTAAAACTTTAAAAGTAAATTTCAACTTAAAAAAAAAAAAAATTTTTCAGTTGAATTGTTTTATTATTATTAATTACTTGTTTGCAATATTGTTACACATAAAATATAGAGTACCTTAACGTGGTATCCAACTGGGCGAATAGAAGCGGCTTAGCCGTCAATACAAATAAAACTTAAATGTATTTATTTATCGGAAAATATACTCATAAGATCACAGACGTGCCTCTCTTCGGTGGTCACGTCTTCAAGCTGTTGATATGGTAAAATACCTATTGCTTATCCCTGAAAGAAAGCTTTCATGAAGGTCAAATATTGGGGAGAGACTAAGGATGACATCGGTTGCCTTATATTGCTGTAGAATGCACTGCGGGCTACACCAACAATAACACTTAATGCCATTTTACGCATAGACCTCGTGGACATTGCCGGCAAGTACATTGCAGCGTTAAGCGTTCTAAGTCTCAGGAAAGCTAGGCATGTGAAGGGATCCAAACAAGGACACGTCAAAATGCTCTCATTCTTCAACTGCATTGAAAACTTGGAACACCGTGTCGCATAGACTCTTACTGATGCCTTTTTCTCTGCTCAGATACCGACGAGGGTTATCTAGAAATAGCATCAAGCTGCTTCATTATCAGACTTGTTTGGGTGCATGGCAACCGCAAAGCCGATGAGCTAGCCAGAGGGCTACCTGTTCTGTCTCAACAGGTGTGCCTCTTAAAAAAGTTCTGAATAGAGATATGTTTTTATAAATACTAAATAAATACCAGGAATAGCTCACATTGAATATTTATAATAAAATAATGATTTGAAATCATTTGCGAGCTCATGCTGATTTCGCCAACCACGCCAGTATCATAAAAAATTAAAATTAAAAATAAATTGAAACCGACAATCACTATTTAACTACCGTGTCCCAAGTGGCTGTCACTAAAGGGAATTGAGAACCAATGAAGTCACTGCATCAAACTAACGTTAACAACGGTAACAGTTCATTTCACACATGTCAATCGCAATAAAGCAGTGAAATTGATAAAATTACATTTATGATGATTGAATTGCCATTGCGCACACACAGCAAATTTGTCATGTATTCACACTATGCGGCAAAGAATGCCAAGTCGTGGCATGAGGCCGTCGCAAAAGCATGAGAATGCAATTTATGAGCCACACAATAACTAATAATTTGGCATGCATAAGCCTTTCAGCGACACAAACGAGCTAACAGGCGGGGTCACAAAGAAGAAGAGAGAGCGAAAGGGAGCGCCATGCGAACGAAATTCTCTACGAATTCCAATAATGTGGCAACAAAGTGCCGGCAATGTTGCATGGTGCCACTCAACAAAACACGAAAAAGGTGAAGAGGACAGCACACTACCTAATAATTTACTAGCCTTAGCGGTGAAGAAAAAAATGTGCTGCAAACTAGTCGGTGCTGTTGCTGCCGCAAAGTAGTGGCTGTTGCGTCGGGGTATCGTTGATGGGTGGGCCATATTAATAGAATTAAGTGTTTAGTAGCGTGTAAAAAGGCCCACATATTGACAGTTATTTGTAGCAATATACTGCGCACAAGTGCGTTGTGTAGTGTGGCATGTCACTAGGCGGTGTTGACGGTAGTAAAACAAATGTGGCAAGTTGTTACATATTTTTTAATCAATCGAATGCGCATACATTGCGGCTGTCAACACATTTGGGAAGCAAAAACAAAAATTATTTTTTTATGCACACCTATATATGTATATATGTATGTGCACTTTTATATATGTGTGTATATTTACGATTCATCATTGCCGGCAAGTTGCGTGCGCAATTTTTATTTACTAAGTCATACAATAACTGTATCACATATATAAAAATGCACATACACACAAGTATATATGTGTATATATATCTTTATATAGATACGTATACACCTTATATTCTCATCTACTCATTTTATCGCTCATAAAATTTGTTTTGTCAATTATTTCGTTAACTTTTGAGTGGCGGGGGTGGGTAGTGGCAAAGCTCAAAGCATGGATTTTGTAATGTTTACTTCCGTTAAAGTTTCGTAGCTAACATGCAACGGAAACCGTTTACAACATACAACGATAACATCAAAACAAAGCGCTTGTTGGCTTAACAAATCAAAATTGCTCATAAGCATGACAACAAAACACATGTTCACACAGAGCAAGTTGAAGGTGTATGTGTTTGCAAATTATCGTCTGGCATATTAATTTGGTAGGCGTTGCTGCATTAAATTGAACGATGTGAATAATTTTTGGAGAATCAAATAAAGTATTTGTTTTGAAAATACTTAACAACCATAAAATTCTAAGGAGTAGATAAAACTGTTCAATAAAATATATTGTTATTTTTTCGAAACTTTTTTATTTTTATTAAGAATAGAATCTTTTTTTTATTAATTATTTGGGAAAAATTAATAGAAAATTATTTTCTATATGAATGTAATGAAAATGGAGAGTAGAAATCGTATGTTGCTTATCTCACTCTCTTTTCCAGTTAGGGTAGCCACAAATCAGCACTCAGCACTTTCCATTATTTACCGGCTCCAAAACCGAATTAAATGATTATACGAGTATTGAAAAAAATTTATTTTTTATTTTGCATATATTTCGAATGTACATATATTTGCGAACATTTTCTAAAAATGAGAAAAAGTTGATCCGTCACATAGTTTTGGAGCTACGAGCGTATTTGTAAGAATTTTTTAACTTAGCGTAACCAGTTTTTCTAGCAACGCTGTTTTCAGAGTCGGTGAAAAATTTTCTCCGAAACGGCTGGATAGATCAACTTGACATTTTCACACTATCTTCTTAGATATACATATGTACTTGTCAGCTAATGATAACGGAAATAAGATTCTTGATAATAATATCCATTTTTGAAGCCACTCTGAAGTGTAAACTTTTTCACAAAAAACTTTTTTTTTCGGGAATGAATTATTACCTAAGGCAGTCATGCAACCTCCGAAGAAATTATTGAAATCGGATGACTATAGCATATAGCTGCCCTTAAAACTGAAAGATCGGAGTAAAGTTCTTGTATTCATGAATGAAACTTTCAAAATGAATCGCTGATTAATAAAGTACAATAAAATCTGTAAATGCATATTTTTATTAATTTATTCAATAAATAAATTGTCTCTTCAAAAAAAAATTTTCCAAAAAGCATTTTTTCGGAACACCCTCTGACCAGTTCCGCCTTTTGTTGTGTTCGATTTAAAATCTATTGTAGGTAAATGCTTCTCCTTTCTGAGATTATGTGTTTGTTAAATTTCAATTGTTCATTTATTTCTATTATTATTTGTTTAATGAACAGTTATAATATAGTTTCTCTACCAAAAATTGTTACAAAGATACATAACGGCTTCAAGACTAATTGGCATAAACTTACAATATATTATTTCCTTTAGAAATTCTTGAATAGGAAATTTCATACACATTTCAAAAAGAGACACGTAAAAATTTCTATAAATAAGTAAACTTTAAATTCTTCAACATGCTTAATATTATTTTAAATTTTTTTTTTCAAATTTGTGACTTCCAAATTACTTTCTACAATTTTTCTTATATGACACGCTCTCTTTAAATACCCAATCAATAATATTTTTACCTAAAGTTGTCGATCTGAAAGCAGTAGTTTCCAAAACCCTTTTATTTCTTCCCCAGATGTATTATTTCGCCTTAACTCAGATCTCTGTGCTGAAAATCTAGTGAATAAATGATGAGAGAGGAGCAAAAATGTTTGTTCGTTGATCGCAACACCTTTATTAAGGAAATCTGCAGCATCTCTCAGTCAAAACCTTTAAATATTTAGGGATATTATGAAATTCGAAACCATAACGCAAATGATAACAACACAAATGAAGAAGTTTGTTCCATTTATTATTATTACAAATTTTGACTAAATTAGTGGGTATTTTGAAGCACATATAATTTTTAAATGAATCTGAATAGGGGTCATTATAAGTCTGTTAATATATATATAATATTAATATATAAATCTAATATTGATTTACAATTAGATTAAAAAATGAACGAAGAGAGCATAAGATCACTTAGATGGATTCTTACATGCTTTAGATTAGATTTAAACTAACAGAATACAGTGTACAATAGTTTGTAGATTATCCTGTACTCTGGTGAAAATTTATTAGTAGTATAGGATCTTTACAAAAGGGCCAGATTTAGAAGCAGCAACAACTTAGAAGTTAAGTGAGCTATACAACGTTTTCACATTACAATTAAAATTGACACTGACTTGAAATCATGAGTATTGCGAATTTCCACAAGCCCAAGAAAACCACACAATATAATTATTTACCTGTTAGCTGAGAAGATTTACATGCATACTTTCGCATTTCGTGCGAGTTGCGTTGGCGTGAAATCGACACAGACAACATCCGTTCACATTAATTAGTCATAAAAGCCAATCCATCACTCAATTTTCATTTTCCTTACATGTACCACAGAAGCAACAAAAACAAGCAAACTGACACAAGAGTAGCACAATATGCGAGCAAGTATGCAAAAACACCAAAAACTGAAACCAAAAAACAAATAAACTTATATATTGGTATATACAAGGGGATAATGAAGGGTGGTGCGAAAAATAGAACATTATATATTTAGCGCACAAAAACAACAAACAATAGACAATAGAATGTAAAAATATGTAATGTATGTTTAATCGCATGCGTGTAAAGCGTTTGTATGTGTGTGTGATATTTGTTGAAAGCACTCCTCTGTATCTCCTTCTGCCCCACCTTCTGCCCAACCTTCTGCCCCAGCAACTGTCGAGTCAAGAGTTCTTGTCTCGCTTTTTTCATTTGTGGACAGTTCATTAATGCCACAACTGACTGTGCTGCACTGCACTGCTTGGTCCGCCGCATAGACAGCCGTGCCAAGTACGCCAGCAAATGAGTGGCCGACTGTCTGCCACACATCACTTTACGCTCATCGTCGGCATTATATTTAATTAATTTATAATTATTTTTAGCATTAACATTCGGCTCGTTATAAATATTAACATTTTTTAGTAGACACACAAAGGACACGCCGCCATGAGCACGCGGGCAACAACAATTTCACACGCGTATATTTGCTTGTGCAACATTTCTGCCTTTTGTCTGCATTCATTTACTCGCCATAAATCAGCGGCGAATGCAACTGCACCATTGCAATTGCAACAAAATAACAATAACAATAACAATAACAAAGTGAATGTGTGGAAATTTCTTCTCATCACTTTTCGTAGCTAAATTTAAATTGATTTCATATTATTTTGCGAAAATATTAAAGATCGGTATATATCAAAATTTTAATAACTGCGAAAAGATATGCAAATGTTTGGCATAAGGAAATGCCAAAGAAGTCTAATGAGGTGTGAAATGCAGACGAATTTACATTGGGTGATGTTTTGATGATAGTACTAAGGCGAGATAACTTACAGATTTGTTGGTTTATTTTTGTGTTTGCCCTATCTACGTTATTTTTTAAATGTAAATTTTGACAAGTAGTGGCCTCCGAGTCGCAGGTGCATTTCTTATAACATAGAAGGGTATAAAAAGATCTTTATTATGATTTAATTGGGACAGTTTGAATAGCAGATATATGATATAATATATTGTTCCGATGGAAACAATATGTTCGAAGATTGTAGGATTGTTTTGGACAATAGTTTGTACCAAATTTGGTAGAAAAATATTGTCATATAAAAGAGTTTTCCAGACAAGGATTTGACATTCATCGATCAGTTTGTATTGTATATTCGGAGATTGTAACGTTACTTTGGGCAAAAATCTATGTAAAATTGCGTGAAGGTAATTTCGCTAATATAAACTTATCCATACAAGGTCTTGAGTTTGGTCGGTTAGTTTGTATGGCAGCTATAAGTTAAAGTAGTCTTATCCAAACAATATGTTCGCATATTATAGTCTCAAATAAATAAGTTTTCGATAAAAGTTTTGATTTTGATCGTTCAGTTTGCATGGCAGCGATATGCTTTAGGCGGTTCCAACAGACAAGTATCTTTTTGGAGATAAAACGACATATGCAAAATTTCAGATCGATACATCAAATATTGAGGGACTAGTTCGCGTTTATACAGCGGGGAAGACAGACAGATGGACATGACTAAATCGACTCAGCTCGCCAAGCTGATCATTTATACCAAATACTGCAAAAGTTACAACAACAACAAGCTACAAGCTTTTTGGCAAGCTTAATATTGTACATACGTGTATATCCAACAACAAGAGAGTTATAAAGTGATATTTGATAGAAGTAAGCATGTGAGAATCACTATAACATAACTGTTTCTATGCCTATGAAAACTCTATGGAACCACTCTCTATCTCTGCAGCGTTATGGCAGTTTAAATAATTTATACAATTTATTTGTTCGATTCGCCACTCTCAAAGGTGGTTTAAGCGGCTAAATTCCTTATTCCAGGTAAACTTTGATAACACAAAATGCCATTTCATGCCAACTTAGTAATTTTTGTTTACTTATTGGTAATACATTTGCATGTAATATTGGGTAGACCATAGCGTATAAGTAACATTTATACAATGTAGTCTATCCGGTTCAATACGCTATTCGAAATTTTGCTACAAAATGGTATACAATCAAAAAAAAAAGAACAACATGTTTATAACTATAAATTTGTTTTCACATTCTGTTTATTTGTTGCCTTAATAAACAAAATGTTTATAGCTTTCAATTGACAGCGTTTATTTCGCAAATATTTGAGAAAACTATTTATGAAGTTATTTCCGTTTCATGAATTTATTATGCGATGAGTTTAATATAGAGAAAAACTACACTAAGTTGGTTAATATCTTGTCCTAGATCACATACATTAGTTACACCGCTCCGGACTTTTGATCGTAGTTATCGATCAGAATTGGAGGGATATTCATAAAATTCGGTTAGTATGTTACAATTAAGATACTCCGATTTGGTATAAAAACAAGATCAGACCTGTCCTCAAGTTCTGTCAGACAATATATAGTGAACCATTCGATATCCGTTCCCTTTAAATTGGATCCTTTCCTTTAAAATGGAGGTGAAAGGTTCATAATTTCTTATCCACCGAAAATATAATTTATAAGCAAATTTTTTTTCAACAAGGTTTTACAGAAGTCGAAAGGAAAGGTACAGAGGTTTTTTCTATGCCCTTGATTTTAAAATTGTTTGAGTAACTAAACCTGAAAAGATTTAAAGTAAAATTGAAAGAGTTATAAGAAAAAAGTCTGCTATGGTCTAAGTTAAATTCTTAGTCAAAATTAACCAGCAAAAATGTTCTTCATAACTCTCACAACTTTGGACCAATTAGTTAGCTCTCCATAAAGCACCTTGAGGAAAAAATTGATTTTGGTTTTCTGAAAAATTGCATTAAGAAAAATTCTGACCTTTAATAAAACATTATTTTTCGCACCGAAAACGTTAAATCCAGTGCAGTTCGTAAGAAATTAATATGGGCGAAAAAAACCAAGATAGATAGGTAGGGTGAATTTTGGGAGGACCATTATGAAACTAGTAGGACTAATATCCCCTCACTCTGTTATGTTTTCTGAACCACCCTGTGACCCTGAAACGTTCTTCAGTTCAAAAACTTGTATAACATATGTGGAACCTCCGAGACATCGCAAAGAAACCCTCGACAGATAGCATTCACTTAGAAGATATTCTAAAGTCTATTCTTCTTCTGCCCTGACGAAAACTTAAAAAAAAAACACAAACATTTCTTAGATTTAAACGCCGAAGAATCGTAAGGATTTTGTGTGACCAAATTCATAGCTAAAAGTAGAATCGGTTCGTACTACTAAAATTGCATCAAAAAATTGGAAGATCGAGGATGATAAACTCTAGATAACAACAATGTTAAAGGATAAAACTGAACTTTTCAAAAAAACTAAACAATTTTGGTTTGATTTTCATGAGTTTAAAACACACTGAACGCTCTTACTCGCATACTTTTGTTCATAACAGTAAATTACGCGCATAAAAAATTTCAATTATTTGTAGTTGTTATTTCGCGCATTAATATTCATTACTGTAATTTATTGTAATTCATTACCACAATATGTTGACGCTCTCTTGATGAATTAACGGTATCAACGCATATTGTGAAATATGAGTCAGCTGAAGTAGCTGTAAATGCTGCAACTATAAATTGCCATTAAACATACAACAACAACATGCAACAACAATAACAGGGAAATATACATATGAGCTTTTGAAACTTCAGACACAAAGAAACTCTATGAAATATTTACCCGAATGAGTGCGAGCGCAAAACTTTCGAAATTACAGCATATTTTAATTAGGATTATATGCATATATACACATGTCAGTTTGCATGTATGGTATATTTAAATAAAATTAGTTGCGAGTTTTGCACATTGTTGCAAAAACCATTCCATTTGTTTGTCTGCTTACCCATTAGCCATAGATCGTCTCGGGACAATAATCGTGTTAACAAGTCCACAAAAATTTCCATAAACACTCAAGCCAAAGTATTTATTTTAGTAAACATTTATTTAGCAAACATAAGCACACTTTGTAGTACTGGAAAAGACTTACTTAAGCTCTTCGAAAACACTTTCACACTAATTTGGCTCTTCTGATTCTGCTCGAAGACATGCAGGCATCAACACCTGCAATGGAAGAGGCTTCTCAAACCGAAAATAATTAACTAAATCTTGCCGGATTTTGGCCACAATTCTTTGAACTATAAACAATATGTATGCACACACTCACATATGCATAAGTAGTAGAGCATTTGATTTGGTGCGTCCGCGAGCATGCGAACTGAATCGATTCACTACCGCCAATAAAAAAACTAAAATACAGTGTTTTGGATGAAAGCACTCTTTGCTTCAAAAAATAAACATTCGGAAAGAACTTAACAGATGTGTTTATTTAACCAAACAGAAGAAATTTAGTGGTTATTAGATGATGTGAAACAGAAATGAGAACAATGTATCAAATTCCAAGTGTTTTTTTATTTTAGAAGTACCTAACCTCAAAAATATTCCACTCTAAAATGAGATCGTCCGATATTAATTGTTGAAAATATAAGTGTTTAAATGAAATTAAAAATATATAATTATATTGAGAGCAGACGAGGTCGTTTTTCGATGTACGAATAATCAAAGATGAAGTTGAAGACTTTAGCAATAGCTAATAATTACAATATTGGGGACTATAAGTTAGGTAGAATTAATTAAAAAAATTTAAGATGCACTTCTGTAACTATAAACGAGAAAAAATTTGGAAAACTTTTTTTAAACCTGATTTTGATCGGTCAGTTGGCATGGCAACTAGATACTAAACAATATGTTCGAAGATTATAAAGTTGCCTTGATTGCTAAAAATCCATAGAAAATTTCGTGATGATAACTTACTTTTACCAAAAAAGCTCTCTACTACATTGAGAAAAGTTTGGAACTGTCAAGGTAAATTTTTTCCTAACTTCTACTGCAGGTCTTAGATATATGGTATCTCGAAAATCAGAAACATATTGTGAGGCTCCATGAGAGAGCTGAAAACACCTCCTTCTGTAGTAATGTTTAATACAAAGTCAAAGTCATCTGTATAGATAGCAGATCTAGCATAATTTTGAAAGCCTTACTGCTCCAACAGGAAACAATTTTTCAATAGATAAACACATCAGTTAAATTTTATTTATTTAGTTTTATTTTTTCTTTTTTATAATGGGAATTTTTAGTTTTTCAAGTATACTTTTTGGCGATATTACTTTTAAGCCGCGTCCGCGGCGAAATAAAATATATTAATGTTGGAAATTTTCATAAAGAATTTTATTACGCGAAACTTTGGGAAATATTAGTTTCATTTTAACTTTTTAATAACATGATTATTATATTACAATTAATAAAAAAGGAGCATCAACGGAAACATTGGACGTCTAGCATGAATCTTATGGAAGTAATATTTTATTATTTATAGTATTATATAGTCACTGTATAATTATTTTATACCAATTCCAAATTTAATTATACTATAATATAAGCAAAATATTAATTTAATACCCAAGCTAAATTCAGTTGCATCTTTACCACTGATGTCAAGAGTCTTTAAGAAAATCCCTTTATGTTCAAAAATTATATTAAAAACTCTTTTCAATACTTTTTAAACCTTGAACATAATACAGTGTATATGTATATAAGAGATCAGCGTGACGAGCTGAGTTTATTTAGACATGTCAGCCTATCTGTCTGTAAATACCTGAACTAGTCCCTAAGTTTTTGAGATATCGAACTGAAACTTCGCACAAGTCCATTTTGAAAAATCATTTTTGGTCAGTTGTCGGAACCGCGAATATCGAGCCACTATAGAATATAGCTGTTATACAAACTGATCCATCACAGTCAAGTCCTTGTATGGAAAAGTTTTTTATTTGACAAGATATCTTCACAAAATCAGACAACGATTTTTGCCCAAGGCTGCGATACAATCTCTGAACATTTTGTTCAGCTTCGTTAATCTGTGTCTTTTTTTCTTATTTTTTTTATTCGTTATCAGTATTTGAACCAAAACATTGATAAACATTATTATTTCAACATTTTTTGTTTATTATATCGCAACTTACCAAGAATTTCGAAACACGCTCAAACTAAAAACATTTTTTTTCAAAAATTTAGTATTTATATTTTAGCTCTTGTTTATATTACCATCATAATTGAATAAAATTTTGCTCAAAAATCACTTTTAAACACTTCACTGTAATATTTATTCACTCGAAATTGTTTAATAATAACGATCTTTTACGATCACTCTGTGCGAATTTATAAATACGCTTTGATTACATTTAGTTTGTGTTTTAATATTCCTAATATATTCCCTAAATTCACTTTTCAATCAGCATCACTTTATGTTTTCACATTAAAAATGCCTTCAGAATCGTAAAATCACTCTTGAATTTACAATTTGGTAATCTCAAAATTCTCAAACACGATTTCTACACGCGTATTTGCCTTACTGCTGCGCTAAATTCTAAGTTGATGCGCGAATCGGATGGCGCAATAAACTGAAAAACACGCGAAGGCCGTATGTGAGAAGCTCGCAACGAAAAGACGTCTAAACGCACGGAAAAGTCGTTACCAACTGAATTTTCCGAATGCCGTTACATTGCACGAAAGGCCGAATGGGCCGTCCAAGCACAGACGACAGCGCACGACGACCAGCAGTGAACAGATGGCAGTAGTGAACAGCGAAATAGTGAAAAGACGAAAGGCAAAAAGCAAACAGCGAACAGCCGTCAAATGCCAGTCAATAGCCAGCCGACCATCCTCAACTTATGTATGTGTAAGTACTGTTGTGGAGTGCAGCAAGTAACGGTACTATGAGAGAGGAAATGCATAGCAGTTGCATACATCTCAACAAACTTAAGAGCACACTCACGTGCACAGCTTTCATTTATTTACAGTGGTGTATTTAGGAGTTCCGTAGATGTTGCCGGAGTTTCATTATTAATAATATATTAGAACATATGCTACCTTCTATTATGTTTCTACTAAGTTGAATTACAAATTTAATTATAATGGTAATATTACTACTGAACTACTCATCCTAAATGTAGGCAGCATGTAATTAAATTGATTCAAATGAGCCGTCAAAAATACTTTTCAGGAAAATGTTAACACTAATACCCAATCAGTACTCAAATAAATTAAAAAATAAATATTTGCTAAACCATCTGGCAAAGGCACCAATAACACCACCATCCGCTTGGCACGTGTTGGTGGGGCTTCTGTGTTCGTTGTTGTGCGCCGACTTTCTACACCGGCATGTAAACAAATGTTGCTTAACATGCACTGTTAAATATCATACTATTAAAATAGCCGGCTAACATGAATTTACTCTCTCATTCGCCTATGTATGTAGTTAACAGTTGTTGTTGCTTATGCAAACAGTATTAGACATTTCATTTTACTTTTTGTTTTCCAAACGCCACCACTTTCGCGTCTGTTTCATAGCCTTGTTGTTGTAGGTTTTTTGTGCTTGTTTGCCTTTTGGATTTTGGTGGTGGCTCTTAAATTTGTGTGGCTACCGTTATGCATGAGTGTGTGTATGTGTATGGGTGTGTGTGTGTTAAGCTTACTCCCTGTGTTGGTGTCCTGCTGATTGTATGCGTGTCAGCTTCGCTTGTAATTGGCGGGAAATAGAATGTAAACATTGCAGATTTCGGCTGCACAGTGCCGCTATTTAAAATGTTGCTAGTAGTGGGAATGTTGCGGAACATTTGCGCTAAGTGGATTGCATTTCGCTTTATGCACATAATTGATTGAAAATTATTGAAATTAATATTGAACAAAAGTTTTGAAAATTTCTACGGCAAACTCTGTTCTTTTTTAATATGTAGTTAATATAATATTGACAAAAAAATTTCGGAATAAATTCCACATACAAACAATTTTGACGTTACGAAACCAAACAAATCAACTATTCCTCAAAATTCGATTTCTAGCTGAAATAATCAGTCTTTTAACACAATATTCATCAGATACGAATACAATGTGGAACAAACTGGTATATGAATAATTAATTTATTTGTTCCATCGAAATTTATTGTTTCTAAAAAAAATGTATTTACTTTACCCTGCCTACCCTGCAGGAAAATTTTACGTTATAGTAAAAAAATAAAAAATACGATTATTTTTAAATTAATGTAATTGAATCGTTGAATATTGAAAAATATTAAAAAAATAAAGCTGTGGCTTGGAAATTGTTTTATAATCCTAAACCGCAAAAGAAAAATTTAAGTGGTAGAAGGGAATTTAGTCTTTTTTCGTGCAGAATGTTACAATGTACATATGCATTTCCGTTTTCAAGTATGAAAATATATAAAAAATTTATTTTTTTAAAATGCAAAACATCTTTATATTTTTATCTGATGGATGTTTTTTCAGACCAAACCGGCATTTCGTCCTGTAATGTAGATCCAGTCGAGTAGTAGTATTGATCCAATCAAGATTATTTCTTAGAAATACCAATAACTAAAACAAACTTTTGAGGCAGAATATAAAAAAAAACATCTGTTCGTAGATCCTGTAAGTTAAAGCAAATCCACGGTTTGCAATTTATAACAATAATAATGTATAATAATAAGCAAGAGTATAAACATTTACCAAATCAGAACAATTTAGAGAGATCAACTTGAAGAAATAAATTTCTTTAGACTCATATGTATTAATTTATCTGCTAAGATACGTTGAATTTTAATTTTTTTCAATATTTTATGTCCACCCGAAAACGCTTCATTCCACTTGGGTATGCTGACCCACTATAGACATCAATGCTGCCATTATAGTATAATTTAAGGACGAATACCAGATTCTGGTGCAATTGA
Organism: Bactrocera oleae; assembly: GCF_042242935.1. Lineage (NCBI taxonomy): Eukaryota > Metazoa > Arthropoda > Insecta > Diptera > Tephritidae > Bactrocera > Bactrocera oleae. Next base: position 67,881,549 of record NC_091540.1, on the reverse strand, counting down.
TTGACGTGGAAAGTCAATATACAGCAATAAATGGTTTTGAAATTAAAAAATGTTACAGATAACTACAAGTAAATATATGAGACGTATTTACTTATGTATATATGTATAACTTAAGGCACTTCCGTTGTACTCACGCAACAAATCAGCACAACTTTAGATTGAGCACATGTAAATAAAAATATTTCAGTTCAAAACCTGCTAACAAATGACCACAATATCCGCCGTTAAGGCAACAGTTAAAAAAACAAAACAAAAAGCATTTCGAATATAACAGCAGTTTATTTGACTAACAGTAAATTTCAGTTTAAAATAGAACAGCAGAGGCGCGAATAGTTTTAGGACACAGGAAAAAATAATTACAAACCATTTATATTGGTGGTAAATGAGAAAATGAGAGTGTACTATATATTATTATATTTAAGTATAGAAGTATACCCTGAACAGCGTAGATTAATTTTATCATGAATTGTGTAATACACGAAAGGAAATTTGGAGATACTATAATATATAAGCATATATTAAGGTGCAGTGAAAATCCTTTTTTTTATTTTTATACTTAGCCTGGGGGTAAAATCTGTGGCTATAAAAAAGAAAATTTTAGAACAAAAAAAAAGTTTTTTCACATCTAGAGGCGGCGCCACTCAGTTTTAAAGTAAATTTCGAGTAAAAATTTTTTTGGACAAGAAAAAATTATTTTTGGTTTAAACTCTTTATATTTATATAAAAATTTAATATGTGACGGTTTTTTACTCAAAATTTATTTTAACGCTTATGGAAAGCTCGGTCTTAAAAAAAAAATTTTTTTTGTCCAAAAATTTCCTTTTTTTTATAATCTACAAAAAAAAAATGTTCGCTCCACCATAGTATATATATATATATATACTTAAATTATCAAAGTGTCAGCTGAGTCAATTTAACCATGTCTGTCCATCTGTATATACGCCAACTAATCTCTCAGTTTTTGAGATATCGATATGAAATTTTGCATACGTTCTTTGCTCATCTAGAAGCTGCTCATTTATCGAAACCACCGATATTTCACCACTATAGCATATAGCTGCCTTACAAAAAGACCGAGCGAAATCAAAAAAATATCTTTTTATGCCCTTTTTTGTTATAAGAAACGAACCTGTGAGGGGTATTATAAATTCGATGCTGCCGATCTTATTTTATGTATATAAAAGCGTTTTTTTATTTTGTTTTTTTATGTGTATGTGTAGTGCAAACTTCTGCCGTAAATAGCACCCATCAGTTCATCACTTCATATTTGGTAAGTATGAAAATGTTTGTTTTTGTTGGTGTTTTTTTTATGCAGCAGATCAGAGCGCTTTCTCACCTAGATTACTGATGGTAGCACGCAGGCATATAATTATGCCTAAATACATAAACAAAGGCACTGCTCATTGGCTAAGTTCCAATAATAGATACGCATAACTATACATACAAACATACATAGCTACACAGGCGAGCAAACTTGATGTATGTGGAAAATAATTTGTGGTTGCTTCATGGGAAAATGAATGAGCGCCGCTAAAAATATTTACAACTATAATATCTGCACACACATGTCATGTCAGAAGACTCATGTATGTGTGTGCTTGCAACAAAAAATTATATTTATGAATAATACTTTTTCTAATAAATATTACTGAATTTGAATTGTGTAATATTTTTGGTAAAACACGCACATCTACATATATATGTGGTATATTCATACACATACTATATAAACACGCATTCCCACAAAGAAGCGCACAACATCATAGCAGCACACAAAATAACAACGCTCAGGTATTTCTTTGACAATTTTAATTCATAAATTTTGGCAACTTGTTAACTCGTTCGTCGCACACAGCTGGTCCTTCGAGATTTATGCGCATCTCCTTAGCGCCCACGCCGCACACGACATCTGTATGTATGTAATTATGTAAAAATACCAAGCAATTTTAATTATCCGCATTTGCTGCCAAACTTTAGTTCTCTTCTGGGCAACAAATTTTATGCAACGCCCAATTACCGTTATGATTTACATTTTTCATATTTTCTGCGTCGTGTGATACTCCTAGGAGGTGTGATATTTGGTTAAGTAGAAATAATATGGACCATGTTTTATTGCGTCTACAACTTGACATTAATTTTTAACGAAAATTGTCTGTTCTTGACTTACAAATTCATTGTTTGAAGGTCAATGTTGTTTTGTTAACAGTTGTATGTTATATTGATTCGACCTTAAAAATTCGTTCCGAAGTTTCAGCGCTGATCATTTATATATATATATATATACTTTGTAGATCTCAAACGTTTCCTTCTGGGTGTGGTACTGTTCATTGCATACAAATTTGAGGTTATAGAGAATATTACTGTCTAACTAATTGACTCAAAATAGTCTAAGATGATTACGTTTTCAGAAATTTGTGTAATTACATAGTTCTATCTTCTTGCTGTCACGGTAAATCTTCATATAAAAACGACTCAACGTGAGTCATTGAAATCTTGCTTGTTCGGTAAATTTTATCTGTAGTGCTTATAACACAAAATTAATCCAATGAGTTTGATTCCTCTGTTTTATAAACTCCACTGACGTCATATCAGCGAGTATTTGAGATTTATTTCTGTTCTGGTATATTCCTTGCCAACCAAACGCATCTATGTGTCAAAAAATAATACCTAAATGGTCCACTTAATGGTTGCCTTAGAAGCAACAATGCTGAAAGCGTCGACGAAATGCCGGCTGTGCTTCTGATACAGCTTCGACGAAATACTTAATAAGAAAAAAACTTCAATTTTCTAAGCTTACTTTAATTTAATTTAGTCTAATAAATGGTATTAATAATATTCATATATTTGAGAAATGATCAGTCTAATCCAATCGCTTTTTCTAAGAATATTTCAAAGATCAAACATTCTCTATTAAATTTGCTACAAGTTAGTATGTGGAAAAACTCTAAATACTCGAAATGAAAGGCACAACTTAAAGAAGTTGTCTCAACATCGGTAGGTATGTCGAATTTTGACTCGGAGACAGAGACATACATATTGCTCGTGCTACCAACCTTTTAAAAATGTAAACTCTTTTCGATCGTTCGTTCGCAAAGCTCAAAAAGATTAAATTGTAAGTAATTCTTATATCGAACATGAAATTAACCAGGCATTACCAGATATTATTATACATTTGTACAACAGAGGGCGCTAACCATATGATAATTATTTATATCTGCTTGAGATATGGAGGGCCTTATTTTTGTAAAAGAAATACATTATCTATAATACTTATCATATTGATTAATCAGCGAGATCTTAAGCAAGTACATGGTAATGACTATGCCAACAGGAATATGACATACAAAAAGTCATAAACACCTCCACCTCGCTTAAAAAGATACGAATAAAGTTCAAGAAGTCAAAGTCTAAGCGGAAAGTCAAAAACGTATGTATGTGTCGCCAGCAGTGCTATTAATTTCGCAGCAATCATGCTACTCGGTTGGTAACGGATATGAGCGCAGCAAAATGTTAGCTAAAAGGATAAATGCTCTGGTCAAAGTCAAGCTCATTACACTTCAGGCTTTGCTACTTATGACATCTATATTATGTTTATGTGAACGGAGGAGGGATGAAATGGCGTGTAATGAGTAGACATTAATTGCATAAATTGACTGTGAGCGCTTCAAAGCAAAAAAGGAACGAATATATGGAAAAAAGTCTAAATGAAATGTCAAAAGGGAGTTTGTTGCAAGTAATTTCCTTCCGTTCATAAGCATGCAATCAGCTCGTAACAAGCAGAGACACGGCTGGTGGTAAGAGCAGGAATAAAACTCTGGCTGGGCGGTATTAAGAGTAGCAAATTAAATACTCAATATATGGAGAACAGTTATTCATTAGATCAGAGGTTGAGTTGTTCGGATAATCCAATAAACTGCATTATGCAAGAAAGAAGGAAATATTTATTTTTTGTCACTGCGTGCTTTTTTATCACAAACTTATTTTTATAAATCGGTTGGGCATAGCAGAATGAATGAAAATTTACTCAGTTTTATATCAAAATACTTGTATATAATCATCCTCAAAATATCGCATTCGCCTTATTTTTTTACTTAAATGTCTTTCGAGTCGCGCAAAATGTAGGCAACTTTTCTGTTTAATACTGTCAATACTCTGTTTTACGAAAAGTTGATTTGCGAAGGTTAAAAATTCAGATTATTATTTATTGGAGGCATCACTAACTAATGTTAATAAGGAATATGAATATATAATAACAGTCAAAGCAAGTAGGTGATGAAGAAAATTTAAGCAATGACAAAAAATTAAGGAAAATGCTGCGATCAAGGAAAAATCATTGTTGTAAAAATTTTAATTATTAGAAATGGTCGAAATTTTCCAGAAAGCAGACCTCAGAAAATTATTGAAATGTAAATTAATTAGGCCAGTCTAGAAAACAGTCGAATAGAGAGAGAATCATCATTATCCAAAATATAATTTATCTCCTAAATTTGATAACTACAAGTTGCTTAACGAGAAATCTCCGCTAAAACCTATGGAATGATATTAGTCGAACAAAATTTGAAATTGTTCGAAATGAAATGGTATACAGATACAAAGTGGATACTCTCACTTTAAAAAAGAATTTTTTTGACCTTCGTCAGTATGGTATTATATGAACTCGTTAATCAGATCTTTGCACCTTATTTTCTTTCGCCCAGCTTTGCTTTGGTTAAAATGTCTACGATAAAATATAAAATGTTTGACAAATTGATTTTTTGACCACCTAATAAACAAGCCAGTTTTGTCTCTCTAATTTTCTGAGATTTACATTACTGATGGCAAGCAAACGCTTTTTGAAAAGATGTTTTTAAGTAACGAATAATGAAAGTGTATGGTTTCTACCAGTTTTTCAGATTAAGACGTTAAAGGTGAAAAGAAATAGAGTGAAATTTTCTTTTTCTGGTAATCAAACATTCTCTTTCTCTCTCTATTTTAATAAAGAAATTTGGTGCTTATTTATTTCACCAAATGTGCTCAAAATATGCGTTTTTACGAGCATTTGTTGCATTGATTTATTTAAAATTTTATTTCCCATTGCATGCCACACTCATTATTCAATTCCATTGCTCATTTCGTACTTTTAAGTGGCTTTTTATATACAAAGTTCGTTCAAATTTAAAAATCAAATTATTTATAAGCATTTTTATTCAACCAAAGCCACCACAAGAACATCAAACATATTTGACAACAAAAAAAAAAAAACGCATAAAACGCTTTACAGCCAGTGCATCATAAATTCATAGCGATTTCAACTCTTGTACATGCGTCGCACATCTGTCCTTTACTTTCTCCCTCTCTCCCTCTCTCCTACTCACGCCACTGTCCATATTTCATAGACACACTTCATTATTTTCAATTAATTTATTAGCCATGGAAATTTCAATAATTCCCATCAACGCCGCGTGTCATCGGTTCGTTAGCGTATTTGACAGCCGGCAGCTCTCCGCACGCCATCTATGTATTGCTCTTTGTTGTTGTTTTTATTTTTGGCGACCGCATAGTGGCATTAGCCGCAACCAGTCACCGTTAGCCGTTTATTCAATTGCCTGATTTTATTTTGCCACTTCAGCGTTTTTGCCACATCCACATTTTGGCTATGCCGGTTTTACTTCTGTGTGTGTGTGTGTGAGTGCTGCGTCCACTTCCGGCGATTTTCCCTCCGCGTTAAATGCCGTGAAAAGGCATTTCTATGCAGTTGCAAATTTTCACAAATTCCAGAAATTGTTTTGGTCCACTTGTGCTCATATGGCCAGCCATTAAACTATCGCCAATATCAATGCCACTCACAACAACTACAAGAGCTAACAGCATTTATCGATTCGCCATCGGCTGTTGTTGCACGCATTTGTTCCGTTATTGTTTTTGCGGTTGCTATTGTTGCTGTTGTTGTTGCGGTTTCACATATTTTTGGTTGCACATTTTTGACACCACTGGTGCTGCTGTTCATTGTCCTCCACTTGTGCGCATACACACGAGTATACAAGTACTTGTGTGAACATACGCGCTTGTGTTGTAGAGGTGAAAGTGGCTTTTCGGATAGTTGTTGAAGTTGTTATTTAAGCTTTTACAGGGTCAAGTGTTAAATGAGTGCAACAAATATCAAGTTCTATGTTGTTGCATGTGAAAACTATATGTGCAGGTATTAAGAGGAAGGACTGAATTGTAAGTTGGGCCTCAGTAATACCCCGCTCGGGCTGTTTATAGGCACCTGTGTAAACTAATATCGATTATATCCCCCGATAGGAGAGTCAAAAGTAATGGTGGAGTAAAATATTTTGATGCCAAATAACAGGAACTAAGTTATTTTGATATTTAAATTCAAGAAACTGATAAATGTCAGCGATCTGAGTAGTAAAGATTTAGCGAAAGAAATGGTGAACTTCTCATGATGGCTTGACGAATTTTACCATCCGAATAACGACCATCAAATCAAAGCTCCGTAAGTAAGTATTCTAAAGCAAATAAAGAAAAATTATCGATCTTTAACTCTTAACAAGGAAGGAGACTTCGTACATACTCCATCAAAAAATATCACAACTGCATATTTTTGTGCAAATTCATCCACTTGCATGTTCGTGTCGGTTGCTAGTTCCCGGCTCTCAATAGTTGAAATGTACTACCAATAAAGCATTCATTCTCACCACACCCAGGTCTGCGTTACCGGAATGGACCCTCCTTCACTACTTAACTGAAGATTATGTTGACACATATAGCTAACATTCTCGACTTTTTGATTTTTTAATATTTCATAGTAACATTTTTGTCTGATATTTTAGATACTTATTCTTAATTCAATACTTAAATACTCCAGGTTTAAGTATAACATTTGACCCCGAACGATTCCAACGAATCGGCTGAGCATGTCACATAAGCATTAATAATAATGCCGAAATTCAGTACACACATATGTACGAAAATATACGCTTAATACGGAAGACAAAAGCAAACACACGCAAGCTGCCTTAGCTGACAGCCACAAGAACAATTCGATCAGGGTTGTAATCGAAGAGGTTGACCAACGGTAGATGGCACATAATGTGAACGAAAAGGCGATACAAACATGAAAAGCAAGTAACCCAAACTTCTGGCAAGCAAAGGAATGTCAAATGTCATTTAAAGCGCAAGAAATGCCAGTGTCGAAAAGCACAGTCAACAACAACAACAGCAAAAACACTCAAACAAAACGAAAGCTAATATTGCAGTGAGGCAAGGAACTTTACTTTTCGGCAGTCAAAATAAAAAAATCACTAATTCAGCACATGTGGAGGGGAGAGTGGGGTGGGAGTACATATGTGTGTGTGTCCTTTTCTACAACTAATTTCAATATCATCAAAAATTAATTTCACTAATTCGATTAGTGACAGCAATGTATTGCCGTGTACGAGGATAGTGTGTACCAAGTAAGACATGTGGGGGTGAGTTGGTTGGTGTAAAGAAAATGTACTTTCTCTGTTTGGCATGTGTGGCACAAACATCATTAATTATCGAAGTGACAGGATTCTGGAAAAGAGAGGGTACTCTGCTGAATCTATGAGTGCGTGTCCGTACGCAATTCTGAACTTATTGGCAGTTGCATAATTTGTGGGCTTTCTTCCAGCCTTTGAGTTCAGCAGGAACATAATATAATATAATGATGAACCCAATTTTCGAGTACTTTTTTCACTAAATCAAGTCGTGTCAATCGTACTTTCAATATTGACTTCTAAAGCTTGAAAGAAGTCGGGTTTATTTCTAAAGACCACTGACTTCAAATAACCCCACTTGAAGTAATCAAATGGTGTTATATCACAATTTCTTGAAATTATCGAATTTCCAAACTTTTAAACGCAATAATTCAATTTTTGGAATTGTTCGCAATTGTTGGAACCAGATGTTGTCAAGATCAACTTCTTCCAATTGCGACCATAAAAAGTTGGTTATCATCGATCAATACATTGACAGTAATGGTTATTTTGATAATAAAATAATTTATAAACGTTGTTCTTGCATATGTCTTTCCATGATGGAATTGTAAACATTACAGAATACAATGAAAAAAAATTACAGATCATGATAAATTAAGAATGGCCGAAACGACACTTAAAAATCGCATCATTCCTATTGGAAAACACGATATACCTTAAATTTGTGAAAAAATCAGTGAATACGATACAGCAAAATTGTACTAGGTCTCTTTAAAATATCATTAGAATGCTGAGAACGAGTTATTTTAATATCGCAATATCTACTGAAGATAATAAATATAATTACTAACAACATCATTAAATTTCGTGTACGCTAAATTTTATAGAATCGAAATTTTGGTCATTTGTGATATTACCTAGTTCCATATATAATATAATATATCAATTTAGTCCAAACCGTTTTGCGTATTCAGAGAAATAAAGAAAATTTTGACCCGGACTCTCAAATAAACTACGTTTTCACTTAATTTAGACATTTTTATTATTGCCTTTAAAATAAACTCCGATTGAGCCAGTCTAATCCAATTTTCCATACAGTTGTTTAAATTGACTGTGCTGGCCTTTAGAGCATTCAGCGAATTTTGCTCTTTTCGGTTTCAGTACATTTATGCAGTTACAATCCCAAGATTCATGAACAGTTTCGGCGTTTTATTCATAAATCCACGACTCATCATCAGTAATGACGCATTTGATGAATGTCAAGTCCTCGGCTACACTGACAAGCTCTTCTCTACGCAACGTCGATTTTGCTACAGATTCAAGTATTTTGATATAAATTTAGCTTGACACGCTTCACACCCAAAACATAAACCACAATGTATTGAGTCGTTCCATAAGAGATATTGAGCACATTTTGTCTATAAAAGCACAGTTTAAATGGACCAGTCCGGGACAGGAAATGCACCTATGAAGGGTATTAAAGCTTCAGTGCAGACCAAGTTAACATTTTTTCTCGTTTTTATATACAAATTTATAGTGTCGTTTTTATTCAAAGTGATCAGTTTGTGGCCAGAGTCACAACATTTGATCCTCTCCTTTCACCAGTTAAGATCAGACTAGTTACAAATTGACTTTCCGGAAGTACACACACGTATTCACAACTTCGCTACAATGTAGGCACAACCCTCCAGCACGCCTCGAGAGTGAATCACACATGACAATTGCATAACGCATTAAATACGCACATCTCTTACGTAATCATTGCATTGCATGTTTCCCTTTAATTTATTTAATTTACTTTTTATTTTATTTATTTTTAGCAAAATGAATTGCGACTTTCACTTTCAAATTTAATTAACCTTTGTGTGTGTATGCATTCTTTTACGAGCGTGCGTATCGCTGCGAGCACGCGCTCGTGCGATTTATGTAATTGCCCACCGCAAGCATGCAGCACACACACAAGCACACATATACACACTCACCTGCAGGTGTAATTCTTACTGAAGCACTCTTTCTTTTACTCTTAGTCCCCTCCCCCCGCAAAGGCACATGTTTCATCTCGTAATGGAGCGCTTTGTCTGTCTGCCTTAACTATCGCATTATGCGCTTGACTTTACCCCCCTCCTTCTCTCCCACTTTATCTACTATAACATACCTTTGTGTCATTTGTTGAATTGCGCATTTTTCACACACTCATTTCCGAATTTAAAATTTCCGCATTAGAATTTTCCGCACATTTTACTGTGCGTTTGCATTTCAACAGCAAATTAATTTCGTCTCCTTCAAGCTAATAGCACACCAACACACACATACGCACACATATGTACGAACTTTTATGTTTAAACTCATCTGCCTGGCACATACGCCTCAAAGTATGCAATGTCATTTTTATTTAATTTCATTTTATTGCCGTGCTTTGCCATATGTGCCGCCGCCGTCGCGGTGCTTGCGTGGAATTTGAATTTAAAAGACCTGGAAAACAAATAAAAATATTCAAAAGTACGCAAAGCGCGAAATGGAGCTCCGTCTTCGCCGCTGCGGTTGTCTGTGTTTGCTTTGGCGCTAAAAGTCACACCGCAAAGCTGCTAAAGCCGCCGGTGGATTCACTTTTATGCGGGTGTTTCGCACAGCTGCCGCAGTCACTTGCTTAGCATCTTCGTTTTTTGTCGTTGTTCTTTTGGCTTTTCACTTGCAAGGAGTAGTTGTTATGTAGATGTGTTTAAGGGTACTACTGGATTGGTAAGGTAAAGCGTATGTGTTTGCTCAGAAAACCGAACTTGTTCAACGTTCTTACCTGTAGTTGTTATGAACTTAAACCTCAGTAGGACAAATTGGTCAATGGATTATGCCTACTAGGATATTGTTTCTTTCTTATAATATTTAATAATTGTTTCAATTTACTCCACCAGCGTTTGAGATCATCGACAAAAAGTTCATAAAATATCATGAGGAAATTCTGTTCTATCCTAGAAGCTACCGTCAAAGCTTCTCATAAAATTTATATTGAAATTTTGAGGGTTCTAAGATGATTTAGAACTTGGAATATATTTCTAAAAATTTTTCATGCCAGAAACTCGAGAATCTAACCAACAGAAAAACTAGCCAAAATTTTAGATTTCGGAATGATCGTATATTGAACGCTTAGAAAATTTTCTTATAAATTTGTAACTACACAATTTTTTAATCCGAATCAAAATATATCAATGAATTTTAGATTCTATGAATGACACTTCTTTTATTGTTGTCAAATCTATAAAACCCTCCTGCCACTGGATCTACAGACTCTTTATTAAAACTTTGTATGTCAAAGTATACAGATATATTTGATCACGTCAAATATATAAATATGACTTTACAGCAGATATACTTGGTAGGCTCCTAAATATATTCAATTTCCAATCGGGTAGGTTAAAATACCTATTTTCACACAAATCTTCACATCCGCACCGAAAGTACACCACCAACACCTATAATTATTGCGTGAGTAAACAAAAACCAGAAATTAATTTGAAAAATAAAATTTTATGCATCTACTAAGAAACAGTTATTATAAAGGACTGTTGCAGTTTACCGTCTGAGAAACTCAATGTGCCTAAACATCTCCAGGGAAAAGGTATAAAATATATAATACGTTTAATTAAATTCAAATATTGTATTGGTAGCTGAGTGCCGTTGTTCAAAATTTTATTCAGTAATATCTTGCAAATTTAAAAATAAAAATTTAAATTTGAAAATAAATAAAACAAGAAAAAACGTTAGCTTCGGTTGCACCAAAGCTATTATACCCTTCATAAATACTAAAGATTCCTTTCAAGAACTTGCTTCCCATCGTTCAGTTTATTTGACAGCTATATGCTAAAGTGATTAGATATCGGCAGTTCCAACAAATGAGCAGCTTCTTAGCTTCTTGAGGAGAAAAGGACGTGTTCAAAATTTCAGATGGATATCTCGAAAGCTTAGAGACTAGTACAGACAGACAGACGCGCTGAAGGAAAGACAGACGGAAATCGACTCAGCTCGTCACGCTGATTAGTTATATACATTTGTATATAAGAGTGGAGCGAAAAAAATAATTTTTTTTGCAAAGCCTTAGGATAAAATCTGTAGATTATAAAAAAAGAAAATTTTTGGACAAACAAAAAAAAATTTGATATTACGCCAAATCGAATAAAACGTAGCATACAATTAGTATCCTGAAACAACAATTTCATCTGAGCTACGAATTTTTATTTGTCTTTTTACATAAAACGTTAACGTTTTATAGATTACTACAAGTATAAAACGAGTGGACTATTGATTACAGTAATATTAAATATCATATTGACAGTACGAGACAGGTCATCTCCAATTAAGACAATATGAGCACAAAGACATCGGCACTGAGCAACGTGTCTTTTGTCAACCGTATTAACGAATGGATGAATCATCTGTGGTATAGTTCTCTGATTTGACGCAACTTGAATCAAACCAATATGCCCACAAGGTCGGCATACTACTAAGGGCTTCTCGAGGCTGAATATTGTTTGAAATACCTTATGGAAGAATTGAATCGAATGAGAGGAGCACCAATCTTTGAGCAAGTTTACAGGACATAAGTATTCGGAGTTACATCCGACTCAGTACATGGGTCATGAGGCTTTTACCAGTCCTTACTCTTTCTTTTGTAATACAACTTGAATAATAGAATTTTCTTCAACTTTTATTTTCATACTTTAATCGAATTCTAAGAAAGTGGCGTCTGCATATATCATGTTTACCGTGGAACTACGAACAAATTAACCGAACAACATGTAGGAGAGATTATTGTAGTTATGATAATTAACGCTCCTTATAATGGCATGTTCTACTTAGTTGTTACAACGCGATTACTCAAAGAGCCAGATGTCCAAAATAAACATGCAAAAACTTGCGTGTCTGTAAGAAATTAGAAGATAAGCTTGCAAAGTGTATCACCCAGCAATAAATGTAAAACAAATCCTATAGATAACATATATGGATATAGTTCAACCCGAACCAAAAACGAAATAGATGACGGCACCGAGATGAGGCAGAATTAAATTGTCTTGAAAAAAATTATTCAAGTGTGATTCTAAGACAAATAATATACGCGTAGATTCGGTTAATATCACGTGTGTATATGTGTCGTATATATTGTATACAAGCACACCTAACCTCAAACTAGCAGTATTGCTTCCAAGATGGTACAAAACGAAGGTGGATGACGCGCAAACGGAAGCGTAGCATTCCAAACTGGGCGAGTTGAAGCGAAGCTACAAAGCTAAATCAGCTTAACAGCTGGGCAACACCCTGAAATGTTTTGTTGGTTTTTTCTTTTTATTTTCAAATCCTCAAATGTGTTGTTGTTGTTTTACTTCGCATCTAATTTGTATTTGGTTATTTTCGCTTGTATTGTCCGTGGCACGCGAAGGTGGAACAACTGATAATCACCATCGCGTGCCAACGAAATTAAGGAGTGGATGTGATTTTTATCATTCCTTTGTGGTTTTTGTTGTTTTTGGTAGCATAAAAATAGCGACGGAGAAAAATGACCATTACAAGTCGAAATGCTCGTGCTTCATGACTATATGAGTATGTGTGTTAGCTTGGCAGAAGGTTGTTCGGTCAAAAGTCATGCCCCGCTTTCAAATGTTTAATGATTCCTCCGATACTTATTCGGGTATGAAAAGTGGTTAAAGTGCTAAATGTGGCAAGTAAACGAATTACGACCGCACCTATTCGAGGAAGAGGAAATTAAAAAAATTAGGCAAATAGCAAGTTCACACATATTCAACACTACACAAACATATTGATATGAGTTTAAATATATATAGGTATAAGATTAAATTAGTTTCAGGTTTAGAAATAAAAGCTTCAGCGAAACATACATTTTTTGGGTATTCCCAAATGGCAAATTGTCTTAACTGTTCAAATTTGAGCATTGATTTAGGATAAACAAGAACTTGGGTTTATTATATGAACAGAAGAAAAAAGAAGTAGATAATTTTATGACCTCACAAATGTTGTTAAATTAATACGAAATCAAGCTTTGGAGAACTGAACTAAAAATGGAGATAACCGAATTGGTGCAAAACTGATTTTTAAACTGCTAAATCTTAATTATTTTCATTCATGATTGAGTTATATTTCCTTCTAGCCACTAAGCTCTTGTAAAAGCCCCAAATTTTATCTAGTAACAGGTGGGGTGTAGTATTTGAAATTAAACTCATTGGTTGGAGGCAAATAATGAGTGCTTAGTTGAAAATTGTCTCTCACGGTATAGGAATATTATTTTGAAATAAATTTAATATGGATACCAACAATGTGGTGTTCCAGGTTACTCCAGATTCGAAACCGATTACTCTGACATATAATATTTTCGTGGACATAGGGTATAACAAAAACGTGTACGCCTACAAGGACTACAGGCAGAGGCTACGACAACCGCTCCCATTTGATCCCCCCTCACCAAATCCACAGCGACCATATTCTCGTACTGAATGAAGGCATTAAAATTCCGACTGATTACAACCCAAATATTTAAGACGTTACACTTTACAGCCTGGGCTTCTTCACTCCACATACGATGGTGATTAGTTCCAAAGTACAGAGCCGCAACAAAATCCTTAAATCGCTAGCTGGCAGTACCTAGGGAAAAGTCAAACAATCGTTGTTGGTAAAATACAAGGCAATCGGTCGGGCTTTCATAAATCACGTATGTTCTACGTGCAATGAGTCTCCGCATGACTTTAACTATCTCTTTACATGCCCAATGAATGCTACCTTACCCTTATCCCTATGGTCCGATAGGGACGAAACAGCACATTGCTTAGATTGATCCCGTTAGTTGACTTCGACGACAACCAGCTTGGACCTTACCGCCCATACAGAGATTAGATAACCGTTACAACAACAACAACTCCACCCATGCATATCGAGTTTACATTAAAGCAACGGATCCGGATTTATGTACTTATCAAATTGATATATTCCTCATAATTAATTTGGAAATGTTTTCTATCTCTACAAACAGCAATATGTTGGATCCTTCATAGGAGCGTCTGCTCGTCACAGAACTCTTAAAACTCCTGATGATCATCGCGTACTTATCCTACACATATTTATACAACACATATAATAGCCGCCGAACTGTTATTAAATTTAACCTTCAGGCGTGTAAAATTTCGAAGCCTAAAATTGCCACTTTCAATTTAAACAGTTTGGTGTAATAAATTTAACGGTATGGCTGGAAGCCGCACTTATTTGCAACCACAACAGGCGAACGACGAGCCGCAGCGTACAATTTGTGATCTACGAGGCGGTTTCTTCTGAACAAAAAAAAAAATTATGAAAATTTTTCGCAAACTCAAGAAAAATAAAATTTGTTCCGCCTGTCACCGACGCGGTCTAAAAGTGTGTAAGTGTTGGTTAACGACTTTGAGAATTGCAAGAAAATTATACGCTAATGTGCAGGCTCATTTAGTGGGTGGAGAGTTTCAGGAGTTGAGGGTTTGTATATAAATTGTAAGGTCTACCTAAATATGAGAACAAATGCATAGAAACAACATGAAACTTAAATACAGCAATTTTACGGCAAAAGAGAGTCAAGGAAAATATAAAGAGTTAGTTGAAAGAAGAAAAAATTCTACAAAACCTTGAAATAATTTTTATTTTGTTAAATAAGTTTCCACATTTCAACAATTTTCACTTCTCATTTGTTTCTTCTTCATCTTTCGTGTAGCAAATTTTCACTTTGAGTGGTTGTAATAGCAATAGTAGCGGTTGGTGGTCTCCTAAACCGCTTTACGATGATCCTTTGCTTATTATGCCCTGGCATGCAAACTATCCTTGCTTCTTCCTAACACCGCTGCCTTTACTAGTATAACATACTCTATTTGCTTTCGAAACCTCTCATAGTTCTTCTTTGCCTTTTACTCCTTCTATGGGCGTGTGCTTGCAGTATTTGCCTCATTTTCACATTTTCGTTGTTGTACTGATGTCGTCTTCAGTTTTGTTTTTCATTTTATGCCTGGTGTATTATTATTGTTATTGTTATGGTGGCTATTAAATGGCAACATTAAGGGCAGTCTCTTACAAATTTGTGCTGCAAAGTCAGACACACATTTTCTACGTTATATTTTATAGTATATATATAGTATTTTATTCTATTTGTGTATAAGAAAGTATTGCATTTCTTATAAGAAGCGCTTCTGAGTCAAGGACACTGATAATTTTGCTTTATTTCATATCTATTCCACATATAGCTTGAGATTATGCTTAATTCGGAAGAAGTCTGACAGTATGACTAACTAATTAGACAGGTAAGCTTCTGAATCTTAGTATAAGCACACAGTGAAATGAAAAGGCAAAAATCAAAATCAACTACAACCTTATAACCAAAACTATCGCTTATTTTGCATCTGTGTTTTCCTTTGCGTCCATCATTTATGTACTCTACGCGTTACTATGTGCAGAGCTATAGAAAGAAAAACGGGGCTCGAAGATGATTATGGTGAATTATTGGAGAAAAAACACAAAAAAAAGGTTATAGAGCACCAGGCCCCTCTGAGAACTCCGGGCCCAGAAGGAATTGTCCCCGATCTCCCCTCTCTCTAGTTTACTGACTATGTGTTTGGCTTTAGTTTCAGACATGATCACAAGAGTTGAGTAGAAGAAACATATTAATTGGGGAAGCTGGCCAAAATTATGCAATCAATTGCCTCACTTTTTATGATGCTTTATTCTGGGTTTCCCTATGTTTTTTCTGCATCCACTTGACTTTCCCTCTGAGTTTGGGTCGTCCTTCGTCGGCTACCTAAAGTCACCAAATCGTACATTTTGCGAGTTGAAGTGTTCATGCATATGCACTATGTCCATATAGCCGAAGAGCTCCCTTCACTCACGCATAGGGGAACAAAAATCCTTTGAAGACCTTTTTTCTTCCGCACCAAAGAGCATTGGTGTAAATATTATGTGATAGCTACTCTTTGTGTTCAATTACAGTTTACCTATCACACTCAATTCCTACTCCTGCGTCTTGCGTCGAGCACTCTGAACAACGTGAGTAACCCTGAGCAAGATGTAGTAACCAGTCCGAGTGGAGTTCAGGTTCACGGCTAAGAGAGAAAAAGCCTGTTGACTAGTTGGCGTATATACAGGCAGTCGGACAAAAAGACGGACTTACAGACAGGCGGAGGTAGCTAAATCAACTCAGTTCGTCATACTGATCATTTACATATATATATATTTTATATGGTCTTCCACATTTTCTTCTGGTGTTACAAACTTCGTGGCTAACTTAATATACCCTATTCAAGTTAAAAAAAGAATCAAACATATATGATTACTGGACCAATTTATGATGTAATTGCATATAAAATTACTGAACTTTTTATGATGAATGAAAAATATTTCATGCACCTTATTTAAAACTTTGCTGAAAAGCTTACATGATCAAGCGAAAACCACAGCCGGCTTTCATAAACTCAAGCGAAATTGTATTCTCATGCGAAGAAGTTTAACAAACTTAAGTATAAACACCTTAAGACCACACTTGACTTACACCATATCAAATCACAAAATAAATTATTTAATACTTCAAAAATGCAAATACGCGTGAAAAGTCGTAAAAACAGAGTTAAGCAACTCTAATGGGATTAATGTAGGTAATAATAGAAGACAAAACAACCGTGATTATGTTGTCGACAATACGCCTATGGACACATACACACACATACATAGGCGTAAAAGTTATTTAATGAATTAATAATAAAAAACTTTATGATTTCAAGGAAAACAGCAGTTTAACGTCAACACATTGATGCTAAGACATGAACACACACGCATAGATATATGTATATATGCGCTAACACACATATGCAAATACTTGTGCACACTCGTGCTCCGACATTTATCACTCGGATGACAGACAAAATGGTAATAATCTTGACCCATAATGAATAAATTATAAGTTTAACCGCAATAAAGTGCGAAAGGAATGCCAAGCTAACTCACATATACATACAAAAGTATGTATATATGCACTTATACGTACATATACTTATATGCAATATTAAATTTTACACTAACGAAGATGTATGTACATAGGTATGTAGATATTTCTAGTGCTGCAGCACTTGGCAAGCGACTCAATGTCAGCTCGGCGCGGGCGTATGAGGATATTGCTCAACTACCGTTACCTTACAAGTAAATATGGTAGTGTAGCCAAGTAGTTGCAAAGTTTTCCCAAAGCAACAGCCGTCATTTGTGGTTGAGGAATGAGTGCCGTTAGTTGGTCCGTTAGACGGTTGCTTGGGCGCTTGGCCGAGTGACAGACAAACTGGGATTGCTTTCTAACGGAATAGCTGTCTGAAAAACATTTATAGGTGCGTTTGTGTGTATAGATATATATGTACATATATACATACTATATCAAGGCATTTGTTGTGGTCTGACGGCCATGCCCAGTTGCCGTGTGGCACCTAAAATCTCAGCGCCTGGCAGCCGTCACTTGAATGTGCTCGCTCGGGGTTCAACTAGGAGCTAGCATGTGTTGTGTGCTGTGCAATACACTTTGAAGATAGTTTAATTTACATTCAGCACATTTGAAAAATGTGCACAAGCACACATATACTCGTATATATGTATATATTTATATACACATACATATATGTTATAGGGTAGGCCCTGAAAATATTGTCCGAAATGCCAAAAAAATCGTGTATAGTTTAAGCTCTTAATATTAATATTAACGAGAGGTTAATTGTGAATTTTGATATCCCATACATATAATAGGGTGGAGCGAAAAAAATTTTTTTTTTTTGCCTAGCCCTAGGGCAAAATTTGTAGATTATACAATTTTTGGACAAAAAACAATTGTTTTTGGTTCAAACCCTTAACATTTATATAAAAATTACCGAATTTGACAGTTTTTGACTCAAAATTTATATAATATTAACGCTTAAGGAAATCATGTTGTCGTTTAAGCCTTTTTTTAAACTCCAATAATGACCACAAACATTTTTTTTAAGTTGATAACTTTTAATTGGCCAGAAAGAGGAATCTCCACAGTTTCTAGAACACTTATCAAAAATTTTAACTCGAAATTTACTTTAAAAGTGAGTGGAATGTTAGCTAGATGTTAAAAAAAACATTGTTTTCCCAAAAACTTTCTTTTTTTTTATAATCAACAAATTTTACCCCCTGGCTAAGCAAAAAAATATATTTATTTTTCACAAAATAATACTTCAAAATCATTAAACATCTTGTTTTTTTACGACTTTTACTATAGATCGTTAAATTTTCAGGGTATCTAAGAAAAAAATGTAAAACAAATATTTATTTTTGGACCACCTTAATATACATGTATACTTTTTGCGTATTGCCAAACATATACAAAACAGCAGAAGAACCCAAAAATATGCACATATCTTTATAAACGTAAGTCCACCAAACACGTACATATGTGTGTGTCCGTTAGCCCTCCGGGCTTAAGCGCCGCAAAGGAGCAAAAGGCACAAGCGTCTCTAGCAAAACGGAAACGGAAGTTCCTGACACTAAACAAAATGTTTAACATTATGCCATGCGATCCCAAACTACATTATTAGCAACAACAACAACCACATCTACAAAAACATTAACAAAAACAACAATAACGCCGTCACACCACCGTTACATTTGTACGACAATCACTTGCTTTCACTCGCTACTTTTAACCACTTCTGCTACCCAAAACCGTTGCTGTATTTGTTATTGGTGTTGTTGTCACCACCTGCTAGCGTGTTCTTTGGCTGTTTGTGGTCACCGCTGCAGTGCAACAAAAGTCAGGAAAGCACAATAATAAAAGCCAGAAAGTTCAAAAGGTGAGCATGGCATGGCGAAAGCAACAATAAACGGCGCAACAACAACAATGAGGGCAACATAAAGTTTAAACAACAATCAGGAGTAGTAAGACACTGCATGTGCTCGCAAGCATGAAAAAGATTTATGTCGCATGCGCTTAGGTTTTACGTCCAAAGTCACTGCGACGGCATCCAGCTGCGTGGCGCGCTCCATTCGCAGAGCTGTGTCGGTGTGTTTGTAGTGTTTAAGAGTGGACACATATGCCCAGCGGAGCAGGTGTGATTATACACACGTGAAATAGTGTGCGAGGAGTAAGTAACATTAGAGTGGAGCAGAGAGTTGGTCAATTTCGTTGTCGTGGCTTTGAAGAATGTAACAGATAATAGATCAGTTCGATCATTTTCAAAAAGACACTTTAAGATATTTTTTTTGGGTACTAATATAAGACATATAAGACAGTAAATAAAAGCTAACACAACCCATAATGAAATTCTTAATAAGTTCAAAATTTATATAAATATCTGATGTTTTTAAATATTTATAGTTCAGACAAGTGAAACTGAGTAAAATTCAATCTAACAATAATTTTTTTCTGTATTTTATTATATCCTTCAGAGTCGAAATTAACACGAGCTTTTTTTTATATAAAGCTTACTCTAGGTGGCGCTTTGACACAATGTTTGAAGTTTAATGTCCCTTTTCATCGAAATGCATATAATTTTTTCTTTAAGGCGCCGTAGTCACTATTTTTTACCTTCTTACCTCTTTGGTATATAGGTAGAAATCGGGCGATTGCATACATTTTTCGTCAACTTACATTTTTTTGCTGCTTTGTATTATCTGTTGTAAAGCTAATCCATCCGCGTTTAATAAGAATAACATCGAAAAAGTTAAAGAAACGGTGCTTAAAAATCGTCGTGTTAACATCAAAGAGATAGTAGAGGATCTTAACATCTTATCTTATGAATCAGCTCAACACATTTTGGGTATAAAGCGTGTCAATGCTAGACTCATGCTAAAAGACCTGAATCTTTCGCAAAATCGAATTCGAGTAGAGGTCGCAAAATGCTTGACAACATAGCTGAGGGGCTTACATTCATCAAAGGCATCCTTACTGGTGACGAGACATAGGTGTATGAATATGACATCGAAACTGTCGCACAACCTAGAGAACGGCACTACAAAATTCAACCGAAACCTCAAAAACCAACAATTCCATGAAGGCACTGAAAGCATCCCAGCCGAAGCTTATAAGAAGTATATGGAAAATTAGACTAAGCGTTGATATGCTTGTATTGTCTCAAAAGCAGCCAATTTTTGTCTGGCAAAATTTCGTCCTAAATTTTTTTCAAAAATTAATTAACAACCTTTTGTATTTCTTCAAATACGACTGTCTATAAATCTGGCATCGTAAAACCCCATATTATATCAGTGAAGAAATTATAGCAATAAATATATGAAGCAAAATATAAGAATATTTCGCAATACCCACAAGTGGTTCAATAGTTTCTGGAAAATTACTAGAAGTTTACTTTTTTAAATGTTTAATTTGAAAACTTTCGGAAATTTTCTTTAGAAAGAATGACAGCATTATGACACCACTGTCACCAATAGGCCAAATCAATCAATTTTCATAAAGCAGGCACCTTTTTACAAGGTACTAAGATCAATAGGTGGGTATTTGAAATTTGAGATTTAATGTTTCATAATGCGAAATTAATATATAAGTATTTAAAAATTTAATTGCCAAGATTCCGAAATTCGTTGACCCACTCTAATACAAGGATATATACTGAAATGTTACCTATATATAATATGTACATATGTATGAATATTATTATAAAATGTATTTAAATCTGGTCTCTCTATTACATTAGTGCTTTTATAAAAAATTCTTTAAACGAGAATTTAACGTAAGACCAGCAGGCACATTACCGTAGATGCATACGTACACACAACGGACTCGCACATACTAATCTCTATAGCCGGCTCAGTCGCCTTATTGTCAACACGGCAATTGTTGTTAGAAGTTTGTTTACTACATTTTACACTTTTAATTTTGTGTAGTATTTGTTTTTGTCATTTTGTTGTTGTTGTTTTGTCGACGACGTAATTAAAAATTCGCATAAATTTACGTTAAGAATGACATTTCACCTTCTAATTGGGTTAATTATGTGTCGCAAACAACTACTTAAGCCAACACACACATACACAACCGACTTATGCACACACACTCACATATGCTCGGCTATACTTGGCTTTATGCCTGTCAGCCATTTTGTGTTGTTCATTTTTGCCTAGCACCTACTCGCTCCGCCAGTTTCCGAGTGAAATCCCTGCAGTTCGTTGGCGCTGTGGTCACTTTGTGGCTTAACAAAATGAGAGACGCCGCTGGAATCTCGTTAAAACAGAAAAACAACAAAACAAAAAACAAAAACCTGGAGTTCATTTGCGGTGAATTAAGGTGAGCGTTGAATAAAAAAGTGTTTGCTGTGAGTTCTTAGAGAGAGATACTTATGTGCATGTGTTGGTCAACGGCATATATTTACTTTGAAATTGTAGCAATTACTTAAAGGCTTAAAGTAATATAAAACTCGAGAACAGCGAGGTTAAGTATGTCTTAAATATTCTGCATAGCAGAAAACTTATAATTTTTAATGCATGGGCTGAGCTATATAACACAAAAATATTATATAAATTATATATAATAATATTTTATAATTTTAAGAAGTTATGGGGATCTCCAATGCACAGCTAACTTTTTAGCTGTTATACGAGTATATCTAGTTAACTCAGCTTCTAAACATATATAATAATAAATCCTTAGTTCAAAACCACAATTAATAGGGTTTGGTTAAAGTTGGTTTGTGACCAAAATTCCGTAATTTTAGTTTGCTTTATAAACTTTGAAATGGCCATAGGCTTTCAAATTTGGGAGTTGGATATATTATGAAATTTTTTAGTGTGAACTAAATATAAGGGAGAATAATATATAGGTATATCTCTCTAAGGGTGAAAAACCCTCTCACTCTTTCCCTCTCTCTTTCCTCTATGGGGACCACACGAGAAAATTACACATTAAAATGACTTTTCGACGTTTTAATCATTCCATTCCATTCACGTGAGTTTTTTTATTATTCGGATCAAACATAATAGTTACTGTTGGGAGATAAGTCCTATTTGGCAAAGTTTTTTTTACCAATTAAAGTTCAGCAGACTTCATGACTTCAGTCGTGTTCTTTGTAATGCCAAAAGTTATGATAGAAGAGGTTATCCTAAGTGTATGAAACATTCTCAAACGTAGTATGAAATCCTCCTCATCTGCTAATCCGACAAATTTTGGTGTGAAATAGTTTCCCAAGTTGACTAATGGAGTGAGTAATAAACGCTTAAGCCCTAGCGTGGATATACAAGAAAGAAATGCTTAGATGACGCTATTTGGTCATCTTCGAAAATACCATAGTGAGTCTAAAATGTGTGCAATAATGCTAAGTTAAAGTAAGAATACCACAATTTTAAAGTTATGATCTGGATTACCACCGTTCAGCATATGCCATAACAGATGTTTGTTCTATTTAAAAAACCAGAATAAAAATTACACGCGAGATGAAATTCTGCTGAATTGCATATTTTACACATTTATGTCACTTGCTAAATAGTAAACTTATAAAATTCGGCGGAATGTTGACCAAACTTATCGTGTCATAATTATTTGTACTTTTATAGAATCTTGCACAAAAAAAGTTTTTGGAAGGAGTACTTATATATTCTCATGAAACTCAGCCTAACCCAAGAAAAATAAGTGAAAAACTTGTCAACATGATAAATAATTGTATTTTATGACACTTAACATATTAAAGTTATTTATACATATATACCCATGTATACATTGACCAAAAAGATGTCAGCTATGGAAGTTTAATGATAGTGATAATTAATCATATAACTCATTAAAACCACAAACTCTTATTTTCATCAAGACTTAAATATGTATGGTAAATATATATAAAGTATGTGTATAGATAATGATTATTAGAAACTAAACAGATGGCAAACACACTTAGTGCCGCAAAGAAGTTAATGTTTGCGGTAGTGAATATACGGCAAAGAGTTCAAGGGAGTTATATATTATATGTACATATTGGTATATATAATATATGTATTGTATGCAAGTATAAGTATTCTATAAAAGTAATACCAATAAATTACGTCTATCACCTTATAATGCTGAATATATATGTTAATATAAATATTTTACAGTGTTTTTTGTATTAAACCCCATACAATTTTTTAACTCCGTACAGTTTTATAAGTACGTACATACATCCATACATTTCTACACAATTAATGTTTCTATAAATTTTTTTTTCTACTTTTTTCATTTTAACACTTTGAAAATTTTTGTCCCAGTAAATTTTTGCTAAACATTCAAACATTGCTGATTCTTTTACCATTCTCGCATTCAAACAAGTACTATATACATACTTACAAAATATATACTTTTATATACACATATACACACATACAACAAGCGTCAAACTTTGAATCATTACATTTCTTTGTCAAAAAGCAAAATCCACAAATTTCCGAGTAAATATTTTCGTAATTACATTTCCCCGAGTAGTAATTAATTTTGTCTCACTCACACAGTGGCTGCTGGTGACATTTGCCATTATTAAAAACATACCCCGAACGTCGCAAAAAATAAAACGCAAACTCGAATACTCACGGCAGTGAGAAATGTGCGACTGCAGCAAATAAATATATGAATGTACTATATATGTATATACATATACAAGTATAGTGCGTTCGTAGTAGGTATGCTTATCTAAGAGGATTTAGAATACACATAAGTAACCTAGGGCTTAGTATATTTATATTATATCACAATCACATCACAATCCAGTTTTGAAAATTCTACAGAATTAATTTTGCAAACATAGTATACATTTTCGCTTGAAGAGAAGAAATGGATATTTTTGAAAACACTTTTTGGTCCTGGGATAGGTTGAGTTGTTGTAAAAAAAATTCGATATTTAGAAACATCTTTAATCATTTAAGTAAGTCAAGCTCTGAGAGTGCTCAGTTCCAGTAGGTCTTACTGAGGTTTAGTGCTTAACTGAGATTAACTAACTTCGTCATAAATATATTTAAGGACAAGAAGTTTTTACCCGTATAAACTCGCTTCTCTTGCCGGGCAATCTTTCAAACAATTGAGGTTATGTCTCAGGGTGGTTTTCCGAGAGGAGAGAGGACAGAAAAATCTAATGAAATAAAAGATAGTATTTTTACTTGTATATTGATTCACTACCGGCAAATATATACATATATTTTTCCATAGTGCCGTGGTGGAAAATAGGCCAAAGAACATATATTATTGACTAGACATTATTTGCAATGGAAATGATAATTAATAACTTAACTAATTTAAGCTATTATCATATCAAAAGTGTTTTCAGTAAAAAAGAACTGAAGAGATGATGGGCTTATAGGGAAGACCACAAATCACGCTGGATACAAATGGGATTTCTCTTATTCTCTAGCGGCTTACACCTGAACACATAAATTTAGGTAATTAATTCAGCGTATGCTCGCCTCATCTTCTGGGCTGGGCTAAACTGTAAAAAATTTAGGAAGATTCTTGAATCAGTAACACATCTTCTTCACTATTTATGGAGACTTCGACGTTCGATTGGTAAGCAGGCAGTAACACTAAACATTTTTTTTTTGATCACTTCTAAGGTAAATCTCTGCACCTTTTTCTTCGAGGAAATTATTTGGTACTAACCTTCAGCGATGCGTTGTTATCCCAAAATATTTCCTTGAAATTTTATTTCATTTTAGGAATTTTAACACCACAAAGAAAAGTGTGAACAATTCTTTACGCAGAAATCTTGAAAAGCCTTTGTCCACTGCGCTTAAGGTTATGTAGGAATTTAGAAAACTGTTTTCAACGCAAAAAATAAATGTGTTAATTTGTTATTTGATTATTTTGTTGTTGTCGTTGTTGTTGTGTAGTGTTATGCATTATGCCATGTAATTTCCGTAATTTCTTATTTAAATGTGAAAATTGACATTTTGATTTCTGCATGCTGACAGTTGGTAAATAACAACCGACCGTTGGCAGGAATAAAGTGCAGACGACAGCTTAACGACGCAACAATACAAACGTGTACATAATAAGTACAACAACAACAACAGCAAAAACTATCGTAATAAAAGTTTAACGCTGTTGACGTAAGGTGTGCATAATAAAGTATTTGACGAGCGTTTGCCGGAGCAACTTTCCAATTGTTATTGTAGCAATAAAAGTATATACATATTACATATGTATGAGCTATTAGATGTGTATGTATGTATGTATTAGTGGGAGTTATTTGTATATATGTATGTGTGTATTAAAGCATGTAAAACGCAACTTTGCTCAGCCGCAAATTGACCAACCCAAAAACCACGCCCATCATTTTGTTATATAATGTAGAAAAAGCTAGACTTAATTGCAAATTATGTCGGCAGAGGAGCTCAAAAACAACAAATGCATGCAAAATTCCTGGAATG
This sequence comes from Bactrocera oleae, assembly GCF_042242935.1. Classification (NCBI taxonomy): domain Eukaryota; kingdom Metazoa; phylum Arthropoda; class Insecta; order Diptera; family Tephritidae; genus Bactrocera; species Bactrocera oleae. The sequence goes on along the minus strand of NC_091540.1, from coordinate 67,855,711 downwards.
CAAAGTATTTAGTGCATTAACGATAACTGTTTGTATATCACTTAGCAGTATTATGCAACGGATTGCACACAAATATATACAAGACATTTATTTTCCTCTTTTTATTCGCCTGCCTTGGCGTGACTCACCAGCAGAAGTGACAAAATGGGGGCAGCACTTTTACCATTTACGATCTGTTTATGTTGACCAGCCGTAAAAACATTGCCGTTGGATGTGGGTGGGTGTGCAAAAAAAGAAAAACATGAACAGCATGTCCTTCTTGCCCTTGCGTCAATATCTCTCTCTTTCGCTCTTTCTCGGGCTGCGTGTCAGCTTCGTGATGGCATTAATAGTTAAATAGTTGCCATACATAATTAAACACCAAATAATGCCATGAAATCAGCGGAAAATAAACATGCTGACACGAAAACTGCCCATGGACTAGGCAATAAGCGGAAGACACGGGAATGAATAGTGTAAGAAGTTTATGTCCTTCAAAAGAATCGTAAATTGCTCGAAAGCAAAAATAAAGAGAAAACTAAAGCGAAGAAAAACGTTAGAAAAAAAGTTTTTTTGCTTTTTTTGTAGACGGAACTCGTTTTCCCACACATTTGCTGGAACTTTGTTGTTGCGTAATTTGTTGAGATAATTTACTAATAGTTCCATTAAATGGGCTACAGAAAACTATATACTGCTATAAGTTTCACCAAGAGATAATCTCGCTGCATTAATCGTACAAATATCTTTAGTAACTACAACTATTTAGTTTTGCTTTATTTCGAGAAGTGAAGTAATTTTACCAAGGATATCCCTCGTGTAACTTGGTTTCAAATTTTAAATATTTCATAAAAGTCGCTTATTGGAGCTAACTGTTTCTACAAACTAAGAATGCTGCGCTGAAACTCCGACTCAGAACAACTCCATATTTGGACTATAAGCTATAAACCTCTCAGAAAGACCGAAATCTTCAGAACTAATCACTGACCAAGTTGCTTTTAAAGATTTTCATGAAAAATAAATCTCTTACATAGAGCTTGCTGGAGACAGTTGATTCTTAAGTAAATCTTTAATCTCATTTACTGAAATAAAGAAACCTTTTAGAACTATGTATAAAGCTTTCATAAGCATCTTTAAATATTTGAGCTCTAAATTTTCCGGTTAATACAATATTAAACACATATTACAATGACGAATATAAGCTTATACAAACAGCTGACAAAATTAAAGACCCTGAATGTGTAGAATTAATGCAGAAAATTGGTTGGGTATAAAAATCTTTGCTACCCAGGAGAAATATTTCGTCGTTAGTGTTGGCAATACTGGTGCTCATGTCATATCTCTTATCGATAGTTCTAAATGTTTATCTAGAACTTTTCGCTCTTGAATAATTTTGAATCTGTACGTACTTTTTGTACAGGAATGACAAGGGACCACACTCTCAGTTGGCAGAATAGTTTAAATTATATGGTCTTGGGACCAATTCTGGTTATTTTTAGGCCATCCAATTCGTCATCGGTCAAAACAGTTATTACCACTCCTGTCTAAGAGAATGTTATAAAGGATAATATATAGTTTGAGATGGCAGATCTACTCCCGAGAAGATTTCTATGCAGTAAACTAATATTTTCGTAATATTAATGTTTTGCATATAAATTTTATTTCTATATTTTCTCCAAGCCCCAGCAATCTCAGTCAAATAGCTGGCTTTAAAAATGTATTCACTAATATTCTATTATATATTCAATACATATCGTATCTCGTATATAATTGCCAAAGCATAGTAGTTCCACTCATTACCCCGCTCATAAGCTTAGCTCTATTCTTCATTCATCCTTCCGCTTCCGCATATATTCCACTCATCCTACAACAAATGAAATCAGTTTTATTGCCTGTGGCCTGGTCAAATCAACAAAGAATGATATAAATTTAATGCAATGCGGGTGCGCTTATTCCTATGGGATTGACCGGAATGCTAGAAATACGATCTAACATGCACTCATACATATTCATACATATGTGTTGCTATATATTGTATAAGGCAACGATTGTGAGTAAAACGTTTGTCGGCCGGCCACGGCAGATTCGCATGTGCGCGAGCAATAAAAGTGTCCATATTACAATGAATAGCAAGAAGTCAGCTCAATTCTGTTCACACGCACGCATACACATGCAAAGTAACTAGTAACTAGTAGCGCAACAATAAAGATGGGCGAATAATTTAAGCGAAGATAGTGAGCCAACGAACGGACACATGCAAAGTAAATTGGTGGCAGAGCTCTTGGGAAGCGCAAAAATGTTGCAAGGATCTTAAGGATAACACAAACATGCTCAGATACTGCTGTATCAGTCATAAGTATAAGTATGTGGCATTGACTGGACTGAAGTAATCAAATTAAAATGTAGCAAAGCGTAAGTGCATGTGAACTCAAGAAGCAGTAGTACTTGTTCAGGTGTAGGCATTAGGGTGGCGAAATAAAAACATTCTTAGCCTCAGGCCTCAAGTGAATAGATATAGATATAGATATAGATATAGATATAGATATAGATATAGATATAGATATAGATATAGATATAGATATAGATATAGATATAGATATAGATATAGATATAGATATAGATATAGATATAGATATAGATATAGATATAGATATAGATATAGATATAGATATAGATATAGATATAGATATAGATATAGATATAGATATAGATATAGATATAGATATAGATATAGATATAGATATAGATATAGATATAGATATAGATATAGATATAGATATAGATATAGATATAGATATAGATATAGATATAGATATAGATATAGATATAGATATAGATATAGATATAGATATAGATATAGATATAGATATAGATATAGATATAGATATAGATATAGATATAGATATAGATATAGATATAGATATAGATATAGATATAGATATAGATATAGATATAGATATAGATATAGATATAGATATAGATATAGATATAGATATAGATATAGATATAGATATAGATATAGATATAGATATAGATATAGATATAGATATAGATATAGATATAGATATAGATATAGATATAGATATAGATATAAATAACTGTAAAATAATCAATTAGGTTATAAGAAGAAAAATTTTATTTTTGTTAAATCATAGCCAAATTTTGTCTGTGTTACTTTCGACTACTATTACAATGTCTTGAGTTAATAACAATTTTATTTAAAAATTCTCAACCTACATTAAATCACCACCTTAATGATTACTCTTAGGCCTTAAACTATTTTATTATTTGTTAGTAAGTTCTACCATTCTTTCCAACTTCAAACAAATATATAACGCTAACCATGTTACAAGAACAACAAAAACACCTACGGTATTTGTATTTGTTGCTGTAATTCTCTTTCTTCAAAAAACTATTGCTCTCGCATAATTTAGCCATAAGAGCTATTAATACATTCAACTGTTTAAAGCGAACGCCTTAACGTATGCAATAAAAAATGCAAGAGAATACAAATACGTGCAGATGGGTGAGTATGTGCGCATTTCGATTTGTTTTGCATGCCATTGACGCATAAATTCTAAATATGTGCAAAAATTTAAATACCAACAACAAGAAAACACCTTCTAGACCGCTTCCTTAGCAATACTCCAATGGCGCCCACACACTCTCGTTTACATTGCTGCTCTGCCCCGCCCCCGGCGTGCCACTAACCAAATGTAATTACCAGCAATCGCCTTTTAAGCCGCTTTGTTGCCACCGATGCAGACAATGGCAACCGACAAATATCAAAAACAACAATAAATAGTTGAAAAGCACAACAAGCTGCAACACAATTGCATATTTCCTGTGTCTGTGGTGAAACGGAAGTGAAAATGTTTTTACAGTACTGCGGCGCAGCTGATACGAATGCGGCGCCGTGCAAACACTGATATGCATATATACATATGTACAAGTGAGGATGTATGCCTAGTAAGCCATTGGGGAACTTTCTACATTTATTGAGTCTTTGTTTCTAAAGAAAATCGCAATTTACTAAGAATACTTTCGTTTTATGTATTTGCTCTTTTGGTAAAAACCTCAAAATGATCTTTAAGGATAAGAAATTTCAATTATGATAACTCCAACAAAAATTTCGACAGAACACCCGTGAAACGGGAGAGATTCTTCGTTTATTACTTTCTACGAGATTCCAGAATCTCGATTAAACAGCCCTCCCTCTCTTTCGATTACCAACAAATGTGACAGAACGCACTATAGATAAAAGCTCTCATCTGTTATTTTCACCCAAGAAAAGAAAAACAATCAAAAATCTTAACTTCGGCTGCACCGAAGGTATAATATACTTGACAGGCATTTTTTATAGCATAAAAGAGTATAAAAAGATCTCTAACTTGATTTTGATCGGCCAACCACAATTAATCTTAAATTCTATAACATTCCTTTCTTGCGCTCTCACTCACCTTCATTTTCCTTCAAAGGTCACCTCCACAGAACTTTTGCCTAAGCGATAAAGGTTTCGAGTATTTCCAGCCTCTATTCCAGATTTAAGTTCTTGCATATATGAGAATCTTTATAATGGATTTTTTAAAGATCGGGAGCCCAGAACTTATCAGTTTCCTATGGAACAACTCGCAAGCATTATGGTCTCTTTTTGTTCTGAATATTTTGAAAGTGTTTGAACTTAACTTCACTTCGAATCCACTTTTGTCTACTGGGTTGTCATAATGTAGGTATGTAAAATGCATTTAGTGTTTACAACTGTATGTTTTTTGAGTTACAGCAACTTTCTTAACTGCGTATGCAAATAAATTTTGCAAAAGCTGATACCGCAAAAAACACGTCGGGTTCAACAAAACGGCAAATTGTTATTTTAGCCGATGTAAAGTATGCAAAAGAAGGAGAAGAAGAAGAACTGCGTGCTTAAATTGAGGTTAAATGGAAAAGTTTTCGTGCAAAATTTTAATTACCTTTAATCAATGGACAGACAACCGGCTTTAAAAAGGGAATTTATAGCAATGGAAATAAGGTATGACTGATAGAGGAATAAAGAAAAGAATGCAATGAGAGACTATAAATAATCATCATGTGTAACATGTACCTAATTTAATTCAACTTAAAAGGTAGCATAGTTATGTATGTACCTATATCTCAATTATATTAAAAGAAAAAGAATACATAAATAAAAACATATAAGCTTGTTTTCAAAATTAAAAAAAAAACACAATTAAAATAAATTTTAAAATTCCAAATCGAAAATTCGTTATTTTTTCCATAAAAAAAAATTTTGTATGAATCATTTTCAAAATTTAACCTCAAGTATAATTCCTTAGCTTCTTATACCGGCAATTATGTTTTTTTCAGTTATTCGTTAATAATATTCTTGGACGCAGTATGTGGAATCGATAAGATTTTAAGTTCAATCCTTTGTATTCTTATATCGGAAATAACGATATATAACGATTGGAAATAACTATTTTCACGCGTGGCCTATGAACCTTGCAGACTAACCTATTAAATATTTACATTAGTACATAGGTTATTATAATACTATTTAGTGTATACCCAGGGCCGTAGAGAAAAAACCGGCACTCGGGAGAATAAAGGTTGAGAGCCCCTTAATCCCTCAACTTATTTAAATTATATTTTCTTTATTTTGAGAAAAAATTAGTTTCATTTTACCATATTTCTATTTTTTGTTGATGTTGCATGTGCTCGAGTACATATGTATATGATAACTAGGGTTAAGCATGCTGAAAAAACATTGATGCTGATCTCAAAAAATTAAATTTTTCAAGTAATAATGACCGCTGAGAGGCATAATTATAAATTATAATATTACTAACAAATATACCTATAAAATATAGTAATTCATAATAAAAATTTTTGTAAAGCACTGTATACCATAGCCGTATAATAATATATATACAAGTACTAGCAAGGATGTTAGCGCACTATTTTTCTACCATTCCAATTTGAACTGAGAGCACTCACTTAATTCGAAATAATTTGCTCCCCAGCGGCTGTCTTGGATGCCTTTGGTACATTAGGTCTGCTTCTGCTACTCTTTCTTCTTCTTCGTCCTACATTTAATCACATGCAGAGCATATTGAAGTCAAAATAATCGCTTGATATACGACAGCGACACATCCCAATCGTGGCGAGACATTACCATAGACCAAGAGCAGCCCGTCCCACACCCGCCACAAATGCCATCAATGGTTGTGTGAAAACCGCAAAATTTAATTCCCTTATCAGCAGCAAAACTGACAAGTGTCGGTTTAATGCAATTTTACACCATATTTAACACCATTCAGTGATGCCACGGCCACACACCAACACAAGCGCAGCTTGAGCAAATGACTTCTGGAGGGAGTTGCTTGCAGCACAATGTGTGTGCAGACTGTGAGCTGTAGATTGTTTGATGGAGTTGTTTGGTTGTAAATTATATTTGAATAAATGGCGATATTAATGTATGAAAATTTTCATAATTTAATATAAATTCTTAATATGAAACGATGGTGTATTATGATGCCTTTGAATAAGAAAAGGGAAGAGGAGAGAGAATCAACAATAGTTAGCTGAGTGTGGTATACACTCTTAGAGTAAACCTGCCAAAGCAAAAGGTAATACTGCATAAAACATAGAGTAATTTTGGACTTATTAGAAAGAGCAATACTCCTCTTAAAAAATTCACTATCAACGAAAACCATCGTACACAAATGAGTACCGAAAACTATGAACGTATTAAAAAATTCCCAATATTGATTTGGATGATCATAAAACAAAATCGATCGAGATATTGATAAAAATATTGATATGCTAAAGATCGGAGCAATATCAAGTACAATAACTTCACTTTGCTTCGTCAATATATCTCAGCTATGGTCCGAGAACTAATTTTTAAAATCCGTAGAGTTGTCGCAATTAAAATCTTAAGAACAATGTGAAAGATGAGGTCGTAAAGTCAAACATGCCTCAGTTATTTGTGTAAAATTCCAGTGTGATTTGCTAAGATTTTTTTGTATTGCTAGAAATACTTTGGTTCGGTTAATTTGTAGTAGGAATCTACCAAGAAAGACAGGCAGGATATTTGACAATTTTTTTTCAATATATCACAATTTTTACTGATACTATCCATTGCAGATATAAAACAGCACGTCCTGTTACCGGATCGTTTGAAATATATCTGATAATCTAATCAAAATCAGATATTATAAATTTCGAAGTTTTAAATAAATTTTAAATATAATTTAACTAGAAAAAACTGCACATTCAGTTTGATTGCATTTTTTCAATTGTGCTCTACAAAATGAAGAGAAAACCCTCGAAAAAATTCAAACGCTCTAAAAAACACTTTTAAGGCATTCAATAGAGGGCATTTTGTTCACTTTCAACTATTTACAAGTAAAGAAAAATCGCAAAATTTCAATATCAGAGTACCCGAAGGTTTTTTAATCTCCAGAACTTTTCAATTAAACATAAAAAATGCTGAGACACAAGCTTTTATACATACGAGGTTTGTTCAAAAGTAACGCGCATTTTGTATATCTTAAAAAAGTGTATATTTATTCATGCATATCTATTTTATCCCCTTCAAACTAATCACCCCTAGGAATTATGCACTTATGCCAAAATTTTATCCAATTCTCAAAACGCTTAAAAAAGTCATTTATTTGTGATCTGGTTTAGATCCTACTTTGAGGCAGTTTTTATCTTCACAATCCTAGCGTAACGTTGTCCTTTCATGGGCCTCTACAGTTTTGGAAGCAAAAATAAGTCACTGGGGACCAGGTCGGGGAAATACGGTTGCTGCAGCACCACTTTTGGCCAAATACGTGCTTTGTTCAAAAAGTATCGCGATTTTTTCATTTTCGCGGGCTCCTTGTAACGCAGACATTTTGAAAAAATATATTTGTATATTAAAAAGATAACAGAGCTTTCACTTAAGCTTTCTATGTGCAAAAAATACAAGATTGAAAACTTTCTTTGAGGGTATGTACCCCTAACTGAATCCATTGTGGAATCGTATTAAATAGACAAACAGTAAAAAATTCAAAAGCAAATAAATAAATAAATGAAATTAACCGCAGCGCACACACACACACACACCAAAGAACTCATTTACAATGGTATGTAGGGTAACTGGCAAAAGACGCAGCGAATTTAATTGGATTTGAGTGTTTACCTGCAGGGTCGGAGGAAAGAAAGGAGGCCAACAAATGAAAAGCACATACACACATAAGTAGGGCAAGGCAAGGTAACTGCACCTTAGAAAACCGCTATAACCATGTTGGGGAAAAAATGTGCGTCAACAAACTCACATACATACATACATATCTACAGTTAGCTATACTCGTATGTGTGAAACGGTACAATGCAGCAGTGAGAATTCATGGCATGGCAAACTTAATCCGGATTTTATTTGTTCGTGATGAAAGCGACGGAAAGTGGAAAACATTTGCGGAAAATCAGCCAACAAGAAAATAACAGCAACAACAAGAAGCAAAAAGCATTGTTGCTGGAACGCACAAATAAGTTGATATGCGCTTGAGACAGTCGTTGTTATTATTCGCCATTGATCGTCGCTGCCGCATGCAGCAGTAACACTCGCGTGACTCGTGCCACGACAAGTGCAGTGCCCAATGCGGCTAAGACAATTGCAAGTGCGCTGACAAATCCAGCAAGTTTTAAGCTTTATCTCCAAGCACCATCATCGACAAACTGACAACCGACATACGCCTACCGCCAACTGGAATGCGCTCAAGCTCCTCTTCCTCCTTCGCACTTGTCACACAGGCATTCGCTGCTCTTCCTCATTTCGCTGGGTAAACCAATTAGTATTTTGCTGGTTTTAATTACAATTGAAATAAATAAATTTTGCATTAAAAACACTTAATTTTAATTACAATTGAGTTGTTGTTATTTTCATTTTTCACATTTTTCCCACAGTCAGTTGTGATAAGAATGTTGGAAAATAATCAGAAGAAAAAAAATAAGTACATAAAATGTAGCGATTTTCGTACTTGTGACATTTATTAATAATAATTGAATTAAGTTTGTGGATTTCATTGACGAATTTATTAGCAATGAAGCGAAAAATTGGATACTCATCGACAGATAGAGGTTGTCTGGCGTTAATTAAAGTGTTCCAGTTGCGAACAGTTGATCTGACAGGAAAGATCATCATCATCCAAAATATCTAAATCATTTAAATTAGCAACCAACGAGATGTGAGTTTCTAATGATAGAATCCGTATTCACTACACCGAATTAAGGTTTTGAATTGAAATATGCTTTTCGTAGTTATATTATATTTTATAATATTCAATAATACTTCAGTGGCAAAACATGACTCGAAAATCTCTAGCCTCCTACCAGGGAGTATATTCCTCTAGAAATACAGAACTATCAGCGCATAAGGTACTCTAGATAGTACTGATGGCTAAACACTAACTAACTAGCAACTACACTTATAGTTCCACCTGGCCAACAAACGCATTGGAAATCTTCGGTTTTCCCTGAGCAGGGTAAATATATTAAATTTTCCACGATGTTTATAACAACCAAAAGGCCTTAGGTATATACATATGTAAATGATCAGCGTGAAAAGCTGAGTCGATTTATCCTTGTTCATTCGTTCATCTGTCTGTATATATGCGAACTCGTCCCTCAGTTTTTTAAATATTGATCTGAAATATTGCAGCCCCCGTATAACCTACATACTCCCAAACAGCGGAAACAAGCTCCAAGTGGTCGAAATGTCAATATGTATAGTTGTATTACATTCAAAAATTCTTATTTAAGCTTCTTAAATGCACTTTTCCAATAATTATAAAATTACGGCGACTTAGTGTTACATAAATTCGAACCAACCGAACAAGACGAAAACCATACCAACGTACGATCAAACATACCTTTTTTTCATTTCTCCTTTACACCTGTCTTAATCTCTACATTTATATGATCAACTTTTCACTAACATAGTACATGCATAAAATTTGTTTCTAGAAAAATTTCACGTTTTTCACTTCACTTTCAATACTTCACATTTTACAACAACTCTCTGTTGCACCAGTATTATATTATATTTTCAAAAATTCTTAATTATAAATACGTATAGATGCTTATTAAAAATACTTCATTTAAACTAACTTCACAGTTATTTTTTTCGATCAAGTTTTAGCATATTTTAAAAATGGCCTTCACTAAACATTTAATTAGAACCACGCTTAGACTAGTGAATGTGTATTCCATCTGAACTGCTATGAATTTTCATAAATTGACTCATCAATATCTCTTTATAACGGGATATTTCCAAAACCAATTCAATTTCCAGAAAGAGACAAGAAGTTAAATGACAATTTAAACTATTCGCGCACTCACTTCCGTTTCCTACTCAGCCACTCAACCTTCCAACCCTCTTAACTGCGCAATAAGCTCAGCGCAGTCTTACTTAAGACTATTTGTACAAGTATGTACATGTATGCGTTAACACACTCACCAACAACTACTTATGGTTTTGTAAAAAGTGAGAGCGCATTGTAATACCAGAGTGTAAATGTAATGAAATTGAACTGATGATAAGAGAATTAAAATAAGAGACAATAGGAGTTGCTATTTATGGATGCTACTATGCACATAATATATATAATACAATATATAATATACTTGTATGTACCGAATTATATTTAAAACGGGCTAAGACTAGCGCCTATATCAACAATTGCTTTTATGATAAAGAGATCATTCCTATTTTTCTAGTTAACATAGTCGGTATTCTTACTTTATAATCACTGTTTTCAAAATTTTATATGTACCCTCTTCATATTTACTCTAATCTCTTAAAACTACTCAATATTCACACTTTTCAAGTTCTCACATATTCAGCTTTTAGAAATTTTTTGAACTATTTAGTTTACTTCCGTTTCGGAGTACTCTTACTTACTTTACTTTCACACGATTCACTAGTACAGTAGTTACACTTTCCAGTCTAAATTATTTACACGTTTTATATTATCTGCGTTTCCTGTACTCTCTTAATCCGCTCTTTGCTATTAACCTTTTGATCAAGAGTAAGCGGATATAGTAGGTAATTTCCAGTCCTGTAATTGTTGTTGTGCTTTTGTAACTTTGATTGAGTTCAAAGAATTGTGCAAATACTAATGAGGAGATGATTATCAATCGAAAATGATAAATGAAGAAGATTTTATTGCAAGTCTTGAAAGTGCTGTGTGATTTGGAATAATCGATAAATAAATATTGACTTTAGTTTGGAATTTTCAACGAAAGTGTACGGATCGGATTGTGTGTGCTTTATGTATTAGAGAGTCTTATAAAATATAGCACTTAGAAGAGGAAATTATTATAGTGATATAGAAATATTTAAGAGTATCAATTTCTTTATTCATCATGAATTATGAATCTGTAAGTATCAAGTTTATATAGGTGAGTAGTTATGTACGGCGATAAAAAGTGTAGAAATTTTGAAGAATAAGAGAGAGGTCGTCTACATAAGGGTGGATCAATATAAAATGAATTTTTTTTTTCGTTAGATATTCTGCAAAATAGGTTCTTAGAGACCTCTAAGAGAATCTCTCCAAGTATGAGCTTTTACTTGTAACAGTAACTCCGCCTTACAGTTATATATTTTCTTCTTTTTATCAGAAAAAAAATTCAAATTTCGCTTCCAACTATTTGAAAATATATCTCGTTTGATAGATTTTGCAGGAAATTGAATACTAAGAGCTTTTAAATTTAATTCTTTAAATACAATAAATATATTATAATTTTTTTTTTTTAATTTTAAAGTTTTTTTTTTTTAATATTAAAAAGTCTTGGATTTTACAAGAACTGGGAATATATTTTCGGATGACTTGCATTTTTTTTTTAAATTGTATTAGCATAACTTTATAATGTGGCAGTAATGGAAATAAATAAATGTTATTTAAGTAGTTTTCATTATTTTTAACTCTATCAGTAATTTGGAATTTCTTTGAAATAATGAACAAAACTTATTTTAATGAGTAAATATCCCAAACATTAACTCTATCCTTATTTATTTCTATATAAATTTACTCTAATTTTTCAAAAAAACACAAAAAAATTAAATGATTGATTAGTTTTAAGCATTGTTATATTATATTTAGAAGATTCAAACGCTCTTTGTAGTGCCTCACATGCCAAACACATGTGTTTATGTTTGTTTACAATTTTCGGGTATGTTTCCTATATACATATATGTTAGTACATAATACTCATAACCTTCAATTACTTAACCAATATATATGCCCGACTGCATTTGAACATTTGCACAACTATATATTTATATACTTGTATATCCATGTCTGCCACAACCAGCCAGTCAGTGAACCATTTAACCAACAGCCAACTGTACAACATTACTTACAACCAATAAGCCAACCGACGAACCTATCGACCTATCAACCAAACCTCTGTGGTTACACATAAATAATCATTCGCACCAGTCGCCAGGCGTTGAGTCAGCCGTTCGGCCCATCCGTCAGTTAACATTAGCCAGCGCTGCCTTGGCTTCGTTATTCGTGATTCAATTAGGCACTTCGCCTACCACTAACGACAACAACGACGGCTATAGTAATGGCATTGGTAGAAATGGCAGCATTGGCAGTGGCAGTTCAACATAATTTTGATTGATGGTCCAATAATTGCGGTGATTTATCATATTTGCATGCAGTGTCAAATTTGCAGCAATATTTTAAGCTTTAAATCACTTGGTGTTTACTACTCACACGCTGCGGCGTTTGCTCATTCAACCGTTTCACTTGTCCATGACTTGCTCGCATTGTGCGTTCCGTCTGGCAACTCATGTCCTCATCGCACGAATGTGAGACCACTTGCAGGTATAGGGTTGAAAAGTACTTTAAGTTGACATTGGAATTTGGCAAATGAGTTGTTAAAAGGGTTTTGACTTTAAGTTGAGAGTAGATAGAGCCTGTTGTAGATAGAATTTGTGTATCTAATGATATGTATGATGTAGTTATGTTACAAGAAAATTTCATTTTGAGTTATTTATAGGTATCGAATTTCCTAGAAGACTATCTGCTAAAACAACTAAAAAATTATTTATTATCTGGTGTGTTTCGCACGAAGGTATTCCATACGTCCACACTTTTTTAAAGCTGATCACTTACGTGAATGTTAATAGATTGCTTATTTCATTAAGACGAGTTTTCGATGTTCGAATTATAACAAAAAATAGTTCAACTAGTTGGTCATAATTTGGGTGTGCTACTTATTAGAACTTGAATAGAAAAAACACCGCAGCTATAATCACAAGTGCATCTCCTATAGCATAAAAGGGTATACAAAAATATATTTCTTGATTATGACCGGTGAGTTTGATCTGAACAATTTGTTCGGAGATAGTACCGTTACCAATTAACCATGCCAAATTTCGTGAAGATATCTTGTCAATAAGAAAGTTTTCCATACAAGGACTTGATTTTGATTGTTCAGTTATAGCTATATACTATAATCGTCCGATATCGATGGTTCCGATAAGTGAGTGGAATCTGGGGGAGAAAAGGACATGTGCAAATTTTCAGATCGATAACTCAAAAACTAAGAGAATAGTTCACGTATATACAGACAGTTGGACAGACGGATATGGCTAAATCGATGCAACTCTTCACACTGATCATTTTTATAGTTTAGGGTATAAACAGACTCTACAAATGCTGTCAAAATGGCCCAAAAACTTGCATGTCTATGACCCTATAGTCCTCTTTCTATACTTTATTTCGCAGTTCAAAGACACGAAACATCCATATCTTGTTTTTAAATATCCATACAGAAAATTTGAATAAAATGTTTAAGCTAAAAATCCTTGAAAGCATTTTGCAAATAACTGAACTCTCTTCCGGTGGTAATTTTTCTCTGCCCCAAAACAGTATTGCACCGCAAATATAGCTGTAATTATGTCTGCAAAGCCGCTTTGTCTTTGCTAGATTTTCCTTAATGATTTCAAACGAAAAGCGGAGATATGCAAAGCTTTTCAACTAGATTTATTTGAAATTTACTACCGATGCGGCCACACGCTCCAAACAAAGAGAACTGAACACATCGCCGAGCAGTTACCCAACACTGCATATGAGTTCGCTATGTTTGTGTATCTTTTTTTGTTGTTACGAATCTCCACAACATAGATACTCAGAAAACGAGTGGGTAATATGTTAGTCTATCCATCCGTCGGCTTGTCGGCTTAATAGACTACACAAATATTCTTTTATATATAGTATGTTTCGCAATTTTTTCACATAGTTCATGCCTTAGTGCTGTTATTTTGTAAATTCCTACGTTATTTTTATTTTTTGTTGCACATTTTAACATTTTTTTACACCAAATAGCGCTTCCGCCTTAGCTACCTAGTTATTCTGGCTGTGGCTCTGCGAATATCGCTCGTTATTATGCTATTCTATATTGTTGTTGTTATTGTTATTGTATTTGTTGTTGTCGTTTTTGTTGCATTGCTTTTTTAGCCATAATGAATGCAATTTTCAAGTTTTCTGCTCTCATTATCGCCACATCAGGAAGCGAATACTCTCGTGTACGAGCATGTGAAGGGGAGTACTTCAAGGCGAAACGCTTCGCATATCAACCCTTTCGTAAATCTTTCCTTTTGAATATTTGCATTCGTATTGCCACTGCATACAGCGTGTATGGAAATATGCAAATGTTGTGAAAGGTTGTGTTTCGATACGCCATATATCGCACAGTGAATCTTAGTTGGAGATTTGGACTTCTCTACTTTCGTTTATCAGGGTTTCTAAGTGTTAAACTTTATTACTAACATAGTTACGAGACCCCGAAATCATTTCGACAAAATTCTTCTATACGCCATGACCTCGATATTTAAATAAACTCTATCTCTCTCTCTCTCCATATTCCTCTCTTATGACGTTTTAACGCTCTTCTTAAAGTGGATTACCACGTCAGAATCGATCTTGTCATATCTCAAACAATTTTAAGCTGTTGTGTATTTCGAAAGCTCTAACAAGAGTAAGTGCGAAATCGCTGAAGAGTTTTATCCAAGTCTAAAAATATCCCTATCATGAGTATTTATGGACTAATTAAGGACTCTTAAAGCTAAATATAAATTATATATTCTCCATAATTTGATTTAATACGTCATTTAATGCCGAGTCGCTCTCTCTGAAACTTTGTACCTATATTTTAATAAGAGATATTAGTTCTATCTTTTCTTATATTTGGCTTCCCTTTCCTACGTTCCAAATATTAAACTCCCTAACTTTAGCTCTCAGTGACGCTCCCACAGTATTTGCCTTGCAATCTGATTCCTCCCTGCAATTTAATCAACACTCGAGTCGGTATTAGGTCCTCGATTATGTCAGGCACTACTTATACAGACACTCTAGACTATAATACCACCTAAAGGCAGTTTTCAAACCGAATAATTAAGTATGCGACTAACAATTTCGTATTCGTTTTCAATCCTTTTTATACCTTGAACATGGTATAAAAGTTTGCCACGATTTTTTTAACATTCTGAAGGATATGTCGAAGACCTTATATAATATATTGTAGTATATATACATAAGTATATAAATGATTATCGTGACGGGCTGAGTCGCTTTAGCCATTACCGTCGGTCTGTCTGTATATAAGCGAACTAGTCCCTCAGTATTTGAGATATCGATCTGAAATTTTGCTCACTTTCTTCTCTCACCAAGAAGTGGCTTCTTTTTGGAACCGCCGATATCGGACCACTATAGCAGATAACTGCCATACAAACTGACCAATCAAAATCAAATTCTTGCATGGAAAACTTTTTTATTTAACAAGATATCTTCACAAAATTTGCCATGAATTATTGCCCAAAACTACGCTAGAATCTCAGAAGGAATTGTTCGATTTTCTAGTTTTCAACATATTCTGCTCACACTAATGATCGCTCTAGCCCACTGTAGAGTGTAGCTGAAGAGTGCGAAGCGATTAGACACAGTGCCACAATATTTCAACATGAACTCTGCTCTTCCGGCTGTTGAAGGCGCTACTAAAGCGTGCAGTTTTTTTGTAGTACCTCGACACACTAACACACACTTAAGCAAACTTACAACAACAGTAAGAGCGAAAAACAGCTTCACATACTTTTGGGCGCACAAAAAGGAAACATATTCAAATTTGTTTTTGCGGCTTGCAAGCGATTGTTTTTACAGGCGCCGCCTATAAGTTATAACCGTTATGCACACGCTAGTGTTGTTATTATTGTTAACGCTTTATTGTATTCCTACTCACCGCCTGCTCGGCATTCTTACAGAGAGATAAACGCGATGCAAATACGAAAGACGCACAAAAACATTGCAGTCAACACTTTAATTTAACTGTCGGAAATGTGCGAAAACGAAGACACACAGCAAACAAAAACAAGCAAAACAAAAAGAAGCACTACGCGTACACAAATGAAAAAAGTAAATTTAAAAGTAAGCAACAACTTTACGCGGACTGCAGCAGTAAACGCTTCGTAAGCCTTTGGTGCGGCATCCGGCGGAACAAAAAGCGAAAAGCAAAACACTGTTGCAATTTGTTGCTGATGAAAATAAATTTTGTGCCATCAAGCGAGACGCCAGGCAAGGCGCGAACTAAGGCAATAATTGCGGCAGCGGCAAGCATTGCCAGTGATGTCTCACAATGCAATAAATGCAACAAATGCAACAACAATAATAAAGACAAAAAATAACAAGCGCCAAGATCATACAACATTCAACCTTGCCACATTTGTTTTAGTATATCAATCGTCATCTGCATTTCTCACCCACGGCTTACGCAACCTTACGAGTACCTATATATAGAATTTAATATTCATTCACATCTTTTCTGCTACCATGATTTTATGTACTTAATCCTGCTGGGTTCATTATTTTTATCTATCACAATGAATAAATGAATTGCTGAATGAAAGAATGAATGCGAGTAGCGAAATGTATTGCAAAATTTAGCCAATACAATAAAAAATCCACCGCAGAGCAGATAAAACTTACAGTAATATACATTTGTAATGTGTTTTTAGGAGGAGCAGTTAAATATTTGAATGAACAGTTGAATAGCAGGAAAACTTTAATATTTTTCTTCAATCTTCCACCTAGAGTTCACTGTTCGTTACTTCCTGTAGATTTATGAAGAATTCAGCGTTCCCAGCACTAATAATTCTGAATGCATTCGCGTAACCCTCAGCTCAGCTTACCATAAGACTGTTAATCTCAAAACAATATTTATACACTGAACATGGTACATTAAGTTTGTAATAGCCAGAAGGAAACGTCAGAGACCCTATAAAACATATATATAAATCATCAGCGTGACAAGCTGCGTCGATTTAGCCATGTCCGCCAGTCTATCCGAATATAGGCAAACTAGTTCCTCGGTTTTTGAGATACCTATCTGAAAATTTGCTCACAACCGTTTCTCCTCAAGAAGCTGCTCATTTGTCGAAACCACCGATATCGGACCACTATAGCAAACAGCTGTCATACAAATTGACCGGTAAAAATTAAGTTCTTGTATGGCATCTTTTTTATTTGGAAGGATATTATAGCTTCGGTGTTACCGAAATTAACATTTTTTCTTGTTTTATTTACTTGTCCACCCAGATTTCACGTTTGTTGCTAAAAGTACAATAGTTAATGATGTTCTGTGCCTGTAATTCTAAATTCATTTACTTGACCCCAGCTTGAGCACCCTTGACTCCCTGCTTGACCCCGCGTGGCTTCCAGCTTGATCGATGCATATTTTCAGCAGATAATTTAAAGAGAAACGATTGCGCTAGTCTTCAGCAAAAAATATTTGTTAAATATTTTTCATACAAAACTTCCATAATTTTAAAGAGTTTATTAGCAATGCTTCATAAATATCACTCTTTAACACTGCCTATATCGAAGCGCTTAAAACATGGTAGTAACCAATTTTCTTTATCGAATTATGGGCCATCACAAGGTCCTCGATATTGATTTTAACTGAAAAAACATATTTCAAAAGAATAATTTTTACAATTAAATGATATTATTGTAGAAACATTAAGATATTTAGTCCACATAATCAAATCAAAAGCAGTCAATGCAAAAAACGCTCTATGTATCCTGAAAATAGTCTCGTAGCATTCATAACTGACTCATAAATACAACTTGTACTACAACTTCACATACAAACTCACCCCAGTTTACCATAAGGTTGTTCATCTCAAAACAATATTTTTAAGAAAACATTACATCAGACAGACCTAAGAATCACAAGTTAAATACTCACCCTCCACTGCAGAGAAGCCAACCAGCTGTTCCGCTTCGCGCGTGCCTCTGTCGACGAATGTAAGAATGCTGCCACACTATAAACGCCACGTGCGCCCAAAATACAAATTCCGAAGCTCTACAAACAATATAAGCGATCAATGGATTAATTGATACGTTTGTGGTGTACGAACAAAGCTTAAAGTGATAACTTTAATTGTTGCAACAGTGCTGTATAGACTTGATGATGAAGAAGAAGAGTAAGACAGTATCTACGATGGAGTGGGGGAAGCGGTAGACGTTTGTGACGTCGTTGTTGTCATGAGAGTCTTATAAAATCTTCTGATAGGATGTCTTTGGTTCAAATAATTTGAATAACTAGATACAATGCTGTGACATGTAAATATCATATAAACCAAAAAACCTGGAGAAATCATCGCTGTAAAAAGACCTACTATAATAAGACAAAGCTTAGACTTGCTGCTTAAAGCAAAATCCCATTTGCCACCTATGTTATGCCATCAATTTCGGCTTGACAGACATTGCCAATTTAACCCCGAGTTCAGTAACAAAGTATAATTCCATGCCCGCAATAACGCCAATACTGGTTCCAATGGTCTAAAATCTTGAGCTAGTTTGAGATAAGCATTGCATCATATTTCACTTGATTATTTACTTTACTTATAAAAATTGGACTTACCACCCATACTTCTTGCTTGTAATCCCGAATGAGAGAAAAAGAGCTCACGACATTTTAACTCTTAATTACAGTGAAAGTTCGATATTTATGTTCGAACATTCTTGGCTTGCAATAAATAAAATAAAATATTTGTATCGACTTTTCCACATCATATTTCTTTCCCGCTTAATGAGTTTATTCACGAATTTAAATTCATCGCACTTCACATAACTGTTCATAGCTTAATTTATGCGATTTTTCACCTTTTGTCACACATTTCTAAAATGCAGTATCTCTTGAAAAAGTAATACATGAATATGCAATATTTATAAGGCAGTGGAGAAACGAATGAAATCACAAGTTGCAGAGAAATGTTTGATACAGATATATTGATGTGTAAATTTTGTGTTTAATGAATGCAAACACATCGATGGATGGATCTACACTTGTAGTACCGACTGTTTTAAATACAAACTAACGAGAGAGGTATGCAAATACGTAATCGAATGATTACGAAGGATTACTATTACATCATTGTAAATATATATGTGCTCATTTATAGTAGGGTTCATAGAAATAAAACTTTTCCATAAGCATACCTTTTTTAAATAAATAATATTTTTCTCAAAACAATTTTCTAAAAATTTGTTAAAATATTTAATAATAATTTATTGTTCAAAGTATTTTAAATAATATCAATAATATTCTATAAACAACTCAACCCAAACCACGCATATGATCGGTATTTCGATTCACTTGCGGATATTCACGTAGTTTTGGCGCTCTCCTTCTTGCAATTGTTCCACCAACGTCATTAAAATCAGCCATCGCGCCAAAAATCAACTGCAGCAGAATAATTAAGAGTAATGAAAAGTATACGAAATTCATTTCGCTGATTTGATGTACATATGTAAGTGTGAGTGTATGTATGTATGGTATATTTTTAATTATTCGCAGTGTAATCTAAACAAGGTTCTAAGTTAATCTCAAAACTTTTACTACCTTCAAACGTCTGATGCCCATAACTGAGGCAAGAAGTCTTTTTATACGAACTAAGTCCGCTTGAATTTTAGAATGGTTCTCCACGAGTGCAAGCAACCGGTTTGAACAGTTTTGGAAGCAAAAAAGTGGGCTTGGCAACACATTAAACACGCTTTGTGCGTAAAGTTTGGAAACTTTTCTGCAATACTTGCTCATTACTTTTTTATAAGTACGAGTATATATTAACATATTTATGAATCATGTACCAAATTATCAAGTAAAAGTAAATTAAATTCTTAATTGATACTGGCAAAGTATTGTAGCGTCACAAGCAGTTTCCATTTTGGTTCGTTGTACAAGTAAATGAATTTTAAATGATCTGTCAATTTGCATAGCCTTTAAATTAAAGCGATGATGCAATATTCATGCTGAACTTTGTCAATAATCGGCACGCATTTCATAACAGCTGCTATAAAGGTTTTCTAAATTCTTCTAAAAATAATATCTAATGGTTCTTTACAATACTTAAAACCAGTCGAATACAACATGAAATTATATAAAGATGTTAAAATAATCAGTGTGATGAGTTGTCTCTCTTCTCCGTGCGTCACTTCATCTATCTCCTGTCATTTGTCGGTGTGTTTTATACTCTTATAAACCGTACGCTCTCACCTTACCTTTAACCTCACATTTGTAGCCATAAGAGAAAGGCATTTTCTTTCGCTGCTCTCTTCTTCTTCTTCTTCCTGAAATTATAAATTATTGCTAATTTTTTTATTTTAACGTCATTATACCGGCAGCTGCCAATTGATTTACATTGAAAGGTGCGAATTTTTAATTACACAACATTTAGCTGCAAATTGTTGATATTTGTCATTTTCGTTTGCCTTTGACGTAATTTATATGAAATAATATTATTTTTGTGTCGTAATTACACAGATTTGTGAATATTTATACATATTATGAACATTTGCTCAAATTTGTGCGAGTACAGTTTTTTGTATTTATTGAGTTAAGGGGTGTGAGAATTAAAAAAACTACTATATTAATTGTGTTATAATTTTAAGCGTATATTTTTATTTAAGTAAACACAGTTCGATTTTTGAAGAAAAAAATGTAATATTTTTCGAGCTACTTAATATCTGAAATATTTACTCCAAAATCAAGCGATCTGATCAATATAATCAGTATATGGGGTTATTGGATAGGTATGAACCGATTTTAGCCATCTTTATAGCGGTAATAATGTAAATACTAGGTTCATATATACCTGTCCAAAATCCCAGAAAACGCTAGCTTTAAGCTCTAATATTAAGGATTAAGCATTAATATTTTTAGTAATAAAATATCGTTACATACAATACAAAATTATATATACGAAATTCCATCAAATAGACTTTGCCATCCAACTTGTCACAGCTTTACAAAACAAGACGACCAACGAATATTTTGCGAAAATCAATGAACTACCAATTCAAACCCATTCGACGACCACCAGCACCATTTAACCTCAATAAAAAGCTATTTAAGCACATTGGCATTGTGGTAATCCGCAACAAAAGCATCCACACACAGAACAACAACTGTACACACTTGAGTGACATCAATCGCCGTAAAAGCGAAACAAAATAGGCAGTTCAGTTTACAGCTTGAACCCGACACTAAACGAACGCATGCGGCTACACAGGCCACGAACTCCACAACCCACAGCAACGGCAACAAATACTGAAGCAATGGCGGAAGCTCAAATAACAAACCGCTATCAAATCAACACCGTCATCACTCACTGTTTTCCAAAAGCACTAACGGCACTACAACCCCATAACCCACTCATCCAACTCATTTTTCGACTAATCAACAGACCAACAAACTGTGTGTGTGAAGAGTGAAATGTGTTGTAACGCAAGAATTTCAGTTATGTCAAGTGGCTGTCGCTGTTGGCGGGATTCATTGTTGCCACTAACGGTACTCTTAGTCGTAGTTGTTTCGTAGTGCTACGAACCAGCTCTATAGCTACATCCACCTTCGCTTCTCCAAGTGGCATCTCACCATTCCCTTTCTCACTTTTCTCACTACGCTTTTCCGCGCCTCTGTCGACGGCTTCAATTAATAACCCGATTTGATTTTACATTTAACGATTTTCGCACTTAATTAGAAGCGAAAAAAGCCGGCAAACCATGATTTCATTAAATGTGAAGATGAATTTTAATTAAAATCCTTTTCACTTCGTGCCAACGACAGGCGAAATGCTCGAACTGCTCTCCTGCGCGTGTAGCGTGCAACTCGCAGCACTTTCAAAATTCAAAATCTTAAGTTTTACTTCGTTGAATGGCGCTGAGCCGAATTGAGTTTATTTGATGGTAAGTGTCTAGAAGATATACCAACTCAATAACCAACAGCCACAACAACAAATATCGGCATTTTATTGTTTCTTTACAATTTGTTGTAATTTTACCTTGTGTATATGTTGTTGTTGGCTTCGTTTAATTGTCGCTGCTCCCGAAGTGACTTAATAAAGTCTACTCTCACTGCGCACAAAACAAGGATAAAGGGTAGAAGTGTTTGGGATCATTGTGTAACTGACGCCCACTTTTTTCTTTTGATAGAAATTTTCGCCGTTTCATTGCCTTAATTTATGTTAAATGAAAATTGAAAATTAAACTTTGTTCATAATGGTTTTAGGGCTTGCAGGGGGAGAAGTTATTGTAGGTACTCATGGTACTCATGGAATGACTTCGACGTAAATTTGAGATACACCCAGCACTTAAAGGTGTTAAATAGTGAATTAAGAAAATTCCGTTATTAAAGATTACGCCAAAGTAAAACTGGAAAAATATTCATATGATATTCCTCAGGTCCGCTCCATAATATTAAGTTAAAATTGAAGTTATCCAAATATTAGGTTAAAGTTGATAGTATTTCGCACACCATTTTTTTTTTTAAGAATGCCAGTTTTACTCTGCTGAGAAACTTTATTTCTCCAATTTGTAATATTTCTTCAATTTGACACTCACAATGAATGAGGGTCGCTAATATATCACAAAGCTGGGCAAATTTCAACTGATCTAATTTGCCTCGGACTGGGCCATTTAAACTTCTCGCGCAAACCGAATTGATAAAGTAAAAAATTAGCCGAAAAAATCATGTCGAAGTCGGTCAAAAATTTAAGTTGATGCCCATCGTTTCTTTGATTACTGTGGTGTGGTCAACATAAACTCATTCTACAGGTTGGATCAATCAGAAATACTATTTGGCATTTGGAACGATAATATTTTGAAAACGATAATAAGGAATATATCTCTCTATTATATATAAAAGTTTTCTGCTGCTGTCGAGAATCAACTAACATAAGAGCGAGCTAGCTCGCGCTCGGCGGGGGGCGGACGTAGGCGAGCGAGCGAAGCGAGCGTCCCGGAGCGCAGCGGAGGGCGCCTAGTATATATATATAAAAATACGTAAAAAAAATTTTTTATCAGTCCGGGTCAAATTTGATCAGATGACTTTCAATACTTGATGATGATTCGAAGATAAACGTACGTAATTGGACACTTATTCGAAATTGTAGTAGCTTATCTAGGTTTGGTACAAGGACTCTATTGAGAAGATCGGAGATCGTACTGGATCTTGGTTTCATCTTTCATGACTCGAGATTCTACATACGCTTAAAGAATATATCCGTATTCCAACCGTCAGTTGCTAGATTTCATTCTACGAGAAATATACTATGTTTTGGAGCTCTTTTATGGTATTAACCACAGCATCCGTGGTATTTATGAGCACTGTTTCTCTTAATTGGTTAATTGCTCTTATTACACAAACTCTTGTTATTCTTACGAGAATGTATCTCTTTCAACAACTTTATAAAACTTTTTTGGCTCTGATATGAGCCGATCTTTTTCTACAACAATCCAGTCCTATTGGTATATTTGAAGCACCAAAACGAGCTTTAACCTCGCTTTGAATTTTGTCATTCGTTTTTCGGCCAATTTGTTAATAGACTACTTTTATTCACGTGCTCTTTAAAAAATGAAGCTATTTCGAAATGCGGTTAAAAGAGCAAAACAGCAGTCGTTTTTGACCAAATAAGAGCCATCCACACGTCCAACTCTTCATTACCAGCATAAAAGGCATTTTGTTTCGTCTACCATTTGCTGGCTTATTGTTTGACTTTATTTTGAAAACTATTTATGAACATAAAATGTAGTGAATTTGAAAAGACAAAAGGAGCAAGAATGCAAAAAACACCAACAAATTGAAAATATGTGCACAGCAACAACGCAGAGCGCGGTCGGAGAGCGCATTCAGCGGACGATCGGCAGATAAATGCAAAATGCTTTGGCAGACAAGCCGGCGCTGGCAGTCAGCCGGTGGCTTACAATGTCCCGCACAGCGCTACACCACTAGTAAGTCAAACAAACAGTCAACAAATCGACTGGACCAACCAGCCAGCCGACCAAATAGTGTAATAAAGGGCAAAACTTTTTACAAATGGCTTTCAACTGCACGTGACTGCAAACAGAATTCGAAGTTTTGCTCCACTTTTTACTCAAAAAAATATTATAGTAAATAAAATAAATGAAAACGCTTTTGTTCTTTTGCTCGGTTATGTCATATTATTGTTTTAATATTTCTATATTTTCTTTTTTTTGGCGCAGAAGTTTTCATGCACTGCCGTTATTGGCATTTGGTTTTAGCATTTGCGTGTGCAGTTTTTATTTTAATTGCTGCCTTTTGAGAGTTGCCATATATATTATTATTATTATACAAACAAAACTCTGAAAGCTTTTGGTTTTCTTAGGAAAATAGCAAGCATTTTCATATAGATACATATATTTCATAATCTTTTGAAAACAGATCATGGGTCCGTTTTGTTCGAGCCTTGTCTGTGATGTTTTATGAAGAGTTAAAGAAAAAAGAAATTTTTTATTTCCTGAAATTTATTCGCTTTGACCCAAACATGTTACAGTATAGAGTTATAACAATAGTGCAAATCTTTGGACAATTTACGCCATTATTGATTTTGTTAACGGCTTTATGTCCGTCCGTCTGTCTGTATGTATGTGAACTAGTCCCTCTGTTTTTGAGATATTGATCTGAAATCATTTTTGCTCATTTTTCGGAACGGCCGATATCGGACCACTATATGCTATAGTAGTTATAGTAGATATCTTCACGAAATTTGGCATGAGTTATCTTCTAAAACAACAATGTAATATCCGATGAAATAGCTTAGATCGGTTTACTATAGCATATAGCTTCCATACAAACTCAACAATCGGAAAAATATGCTTGAATGGAAATCGTTTTCATTTGACGTGATATCTTCTCGAAATGTGACAAGCATTTTTTTAATAAATCGCACATATTTTAGTACTTCCAGAATTGTTCGGAAACTGCATGGCCGCCTTCGATAACATTTTTTCTCCTAAATATTCTCTTACTAATCACATTGTTGTTGTTAAAACAGCCACTTAAAGCAATTTGCAAAAATATTTTCTGGTTTTCCTGCTTGGATGTAAGGTTTGAAACTTCCCGGAACCACAGCAGCCAGCTTAGCTTTTCAGTATCAGCATGGAAACTTTAAAGCCCGATAAATATTGGTTCGTTTTAATTTCATCCTACTGGGCTTCTACTGATCTTAACATAATAAAACTTCGTTCAGTTTTTGTTATTTAGTTTTTTCGAAAATATTTTCAACAATTTTTGTATACAAAATTTTAAATATTATATACGAGTCACTGTCTTGATTGCCACTAACTTTGAATTTTAACATGTTTACTCAAATTTTGTGCAAAGCTAATTATTTGCTTCTAGATTATTAAAAATTCAACAGTCTTTCTAATTAGAGGCGGATAAATGAGTGAGTAAATAAACTACAATTTTTGGTAGCGTCATATATTAAACCCTTTACTTTACTTTATACTTCTTTTGGCCTAACATTAAATATTAAAAAAATTAGAAATATGTACATCTACACTTTCGCAGATAAGTATGTGTTTGTGCATTACATAGTTTAATTTTCATAATTTCACATTCAGAAACACATAAAACACTCTCCGAGCACAATGCACCATTTCTCAGCCTTTTCTCTGATTTACAACTTTTATTTCTCGTTTTTGTTAGTTTTTTTTTTTGCTCAACTTTTGTAAAAGTTCCGCAATATTTTTGCCAGCCTATTGTTCTTTTGTCATTTGACTAACAACGAAAGCATTTAGACAGGCTTGCCAACTATTTTTGTATGCGTATGGAAATTTTGTGTTTGACACATGTGTGTGTATGTGTGTTATACGTGTGCAAGTGGGTGTAGGGGTGAAGAGCTTATAAGCTATTGCAGTAATTACTTCTTACACATTTAACCCACATTTTATGCAAATAATTTCGGCAAACACTGACATTGCTCTAATGAGAGTTCCGTTTAATTAAACAAATTCGTTTTTTTTTTCTGAAATTGCTTGGAGATTTTAATTATCATTTCTATCAAATGTAAATTCAAGATAACAAAAAGTTGTTCTATTTAATATTATTGTAAAATATGGAGAGATCAGAAAAAGATTTAGAAAAAATAGCGCTGTCAAATTACCAAAATGGTGGCTGATAGCACTTATGTCATATACTCGGAAGCTGCAAGCACTAAATTTCTCTTTGTATATATTGAAGAGGCACTTAATCTATAAATAAAACAAGTAAGGAAGGGCTTAGTTTGGGTGTAACTGAACCAAAGATAACTGAACATAAGATCTTATGTCGTCGAATGTCAGTCAACTTGTGCTGTAAGCAATTGGCAGCGAAGTCAGCTCTCAGACTAAGGGCATCCACCCCATTAGTTCTTGGGGCAATAAGGGCATTAAAAGATACTTAACAAGTTCTCATTTCTACCCCATTATCACGGATTTTTGTAACCCTTTAGAATTAAATATAAATACGTTCACCAATATTGCCTTTCCTTTCAGAGAGAAGTGGGATAGGGGTGAGGTGGATCTATACGGCGGAACCAAACTAAAAAATCGTGTCGACGGCATTACTAGGTTTCTCTATAAAATTGTGTAAGTGTATTCCGAGCCAAAGAGAATGGGGTTTCGAAGAGTGGTTGATCCGAAACTGCAGTAATGAGCTATATGTAAACAAAAAACCAAATAAGTTCTAAAGCTTTCAAGTGAGTCGATACTTTGATTAACTAATAATAAATTAACTAAATTTGTCGCTCAATTTCAGAAGGATCACTTAGTTTAACAATATTTAAAACTTCTTATAGAAAGACTTAGAACTGCGATAAATAATGTTAGACTAGCTTGCCAACTCACATATATAGACCTACGGGTCCTTTTTAATGCCAAATAGAGGTTCAGTTTAATACGAGCTGAAGAGTACGTCATACATGACGTCAACGCTGTTTGCGAAGTTTGATAACGAATTGATATCTAATTCTGATACTTCAGCTAACCCCTTGAACTACGACAGAGAAGATGTTCCAGCGTTTCTCTCATGCCTACTTCCCTGCACTTTCTACATATGCATACATAATAATGCCCATACGGATTGCATGTGTTGCCATTTATTGTAGTTGTGACCTACAATATAACTAAGCCTACAACCGTCCTGCAGTATTTTCGAGACCGTGTGAGTAAAAAGCATGCGTGTTTTTTTCCGTATTCTTGTACATGATCTTGGCGATTCTGCTTATCCTTAAGGCATTCTATCTCAGTGTGTTCTGTCTGTCAGCTCTTTCGGAAATTCCATTGTGCATATTACTGCTTCAACTGCTGCTTGACTTGATGTTCTGTATACCGTTCCCTATCTCAGCAGCTTTTCTTTCGCCTGGAAGATACTGCAGTATTGCAGTATGAAACCATCTCTCCCATATAAATCGTGAATGTATGTGGTCCACCGACTTTCTGCTTATCTATCTGTCCTCGAAAGTTCTTGTGGAAAATTCACCTAACACAGCAAGATTGCAGGTGATTTCGCTGCCGAACTTGCCACTGCAATGTCAGTTGGTGGTAGGTTGATTAACTATTCTAACGCATAACTAACTAACAGTATTCTGTATAAGATTTTGCTGGCAGCGGTCTATCACACCAAAGCACAGTAAAGCAATGCTTTACTACCGCCGGGTAACACTAAGGCATGTGGCTATGTGATAGTTCTCATGTTGACCCAAGCATCTTCATACATGCCTAAAGAACTTCACTGGGCTTTTTCACCCTCTCTTCCACATCAGTTTAATGTCCAAAATTATTCCCTGGTACTTGATATGCTTCTTAATTGTTAACTATAGCACATTGAGCCTTGACGGTTTCCATGATGGATGCATCCAATATTGCTTACCTTGTATTCCATACAGATAAACCTTACCTACCTTGGGCTTGCATCGAAAGCAAAATGCATAATACATACATAATACTATATATTACATAGCACTTCTTAATCGACATGTAAACAGTTCTGATATGTAATTTATTTCAGTATTTCAAGTTGATTTGAACTTCATACGATAGACTGTCGATTTCTAACAAATAACCGCCACTTCACTTTCTACACATATCTAGAGCGAAAAGTAAAGACTGATAAAAACCAAGACGCGCATAATTTCAATGATAATTGATATGACACATATAGAACTTGATTTCAAAGAATGAAATGCGAGCATACTGCATTTAGGAAGGTATCACAACACTTATTAAAGCAACTCATTAACAATATTAAAACATTTATTGAGATAAGGAAACACAACAATAACAGTGCACCCCGCAAGCACATTTGAAAAAAAGCTTGTTACTTCATATATTGTTAGGTAAGCGGAGACAGCGCTGCATCACTTGGTGTGTGACTCACAAGCGCTTGCTTGTGGGTGCAAATGCCAGAGAAACACTCTCGACTGGTATTCTAATTCAACCAGTGAATATGTATATTTAATAAAAATAAAAAAAACAATTTTTTGATTTTTGCGCCCCTTCTTTAATATAGAAACAGGGCCATACTACTGTCATAAGTTAAACGCCCTATTGTTCCTTAGGCAATATAGTGTTGTACGTGCACTCGCATAATTGGTTCTAAGTAACTACATATTATGTACTCCTTCAACATTTGTACTTGAGCGTGTGACATTTATGCAACGTTACTATAAAAGCCAAGTAAATTAGTAAGCACTTTCAATTGATCGTTTGGCTTCGTAAACGTCTGGTTAGCACAGCAAAAATAAGGAATGCTTCTCAAATTGGTTGTAATAGCAGCTTTGTGTTGCACCAACGCGCTAGCTAATTTCACCAGCTATGAGGGGTAAGTACGACACGTAAAGTGTTCATACATCGGTCTCTTAAAATATACGCCTACTTCCCACCAACAACAGTTATAAAATCTACGAGTTGACAGCTGAGAATACCATACAACAGGAGATCCTTGAGATCTTGGCGCAAAAAGAGACATATGATTTCTTCATGCTTCCACGCATCTTGGGACTCCCCATACATGTTCTGGTTACTCCAGCGGATCAATTGCAATTCCAGCAAACATTGCAGACAGCACAAATCTCTTACACAATCGTTAATGAGAATTTCGGCCAGAGCGTAGAAGTAGAGCGGATGCAAAACAGTATCTACCCAAAGCAACGTAATTCGGTACCTGGTAGCATTTCGTTCAACGTCTATCAACGTTATGGCGAGATCACTGCCTATCTGGAAGAGCTAGCCAAAATGTATTCAAGCCGCGTTAAGCTAACATCTATCGGTGATTCGTACAAAGGGCGTCAACTACACGCCATCTCTATCACGAACGGCGATGGCATTTCAAATAAGAATGTCATACTAATGGATGCGGGTATTCACGCGCGTGAGTGGATTGCGCCAGCCGCTGCGCTGTATGTCATTCAGCAATTAGTGGAGAATTACGAGCAAAACTCACATTTATTGGTTAATTACGATTGGATTATTGTACCGCTCGTCAATCCCGATGGCTACGAATACACTCATACACGCGAACGCCTGTGGCGTAAAACACGTAAGCCGGTGACCAGATTTTGCGCCGGTACGGATGCTAATCGTAACTTCGATTTTCATTGGGGTGAAGTCGGTGCTTCTAATACCGCTTGCGCTGATACTTTCAAAGGCCTCTCTGCCTTCTCAGAGCCAGAAACGCGAGCGCTACGCGATTTAATGCATTCGCTGACCGGTCGCGCGAAATTTTACCTCACTTTACACGCGTACGGCAACTATTTGCTTTACCCGTGGGGTTACAGTTCGTAAGTACAGATACAATGTTATGTATTTTTAAACACTAACAACCCAACATATTCTCAGTGATCTGCCTGAAAATTGGCGTGACATTGATGATATTGCTCAAACCGGTGCGGCTGCCATTAAAAACGCTACGAGCACCGAATACACAGTGGGCAGTTCGACGAATGTTCTTTATGCCGCTGCTGGTGGCAGTGATGATTATGCTTTGGCCAAAGCGCAAATTCCCATTTCTATGACTATGGAGTTGCCGTCCGCAAGTAAAGGATTCAATCCACCGCAATCGAAAATTGAGGAACTGGCGTCTGAGACCTGGATTGGCATTAAGGCAATGGCGGAGAAGGTTATAGAAAAATACAAATCAGAATATGAGGAACAATCAAGAAAACTTAGGTTTGAAATTGTAAGCTATATACATACATACATATTTTCTTAAGAAGCGAAAGTTTGAGTTTGTCTATCATAAAATCGTTAGAGATTCGAAATCGTTCAATTATTTTGTTCTCCCATAACATTGTGTAAGTTGATAGAACTTTACTGCTTGGCCTTGTTTGAAAATCAGAACTCCCCCTTCCATTTTATGGTTAATTCCTACATATATTATCTGTATATACTTATTTCAGGGTATTTTTGCGCCATGTTCTTAATAAGGTTAACCTTCAATATCAACATTTATGCAAGCTGTGTGGTTAAACTTTCCACAAAACAATATTGACTATTCAACTTTAATCTCTAAGTAAGAGTGGTGGTCCACTTGACTGCATCTCAACCTTGTAGTTGCTTTAAGGATTCACAAAAAAATAAAGGAAGAAGAGAGGCGAAAAGGCAAAAACGATGGAAACCCCACCGATAGAACTAAAAAATATACCACAAACTAAGGCCGTCCAGTTAGAAGTCACCAACGAAGTTTGAACACAAACAAATCATGATTTTTGTAATAAAACTTTTCAAGAATTTTGTTAAAGAAACTGTTTGATGGAATTCCATATTTTCTAATACAAGTTCAGGCTCATTTAAATACATCTCACTGTGTAACTCTGAACATTTTGTCACTTTGGGAACAATTGTTGTAGATTATATGTTGTCCAACTTCGTTCCAGAAGAATGCAAAAATGGCTGGGGCGTCTTGAATCCGATGCTATTAAACTTTCTCATTTATAGATTTAACATGCGTTCCTAAGTTTGTCTAGATGTCTTCCAAAAAAAGTCCTAATCAAAGTTGATTTTAAGTTTTGATTGAGATTCCGTAGAAAGTGTGCTTCAGTCCGCCAATGAACCAATGCACAACGGTTTCGCTTATAGGTCAAAAATGCTTGTTAAAAAAAGCGAAGAAGTTAACAAATTGTCTCTAAAATGTCCAAATTTCTTAATGGCTAACCAGTTTTTCTGAAAATCTTACGATACTTTTTGAAAATAGTATTGAAGTTTTGATCGCTTGTTAATTTTTTAAGAGCAGGTGCACACAGAGTGAATATTTCATAACAAAAACGAAGTCAAAATGGTCAGACGATTTATTACGTTTACGAATGTAAATTCTTTTTAAAGGAATTTTAAGTTAAAGGTATTTATTTTATGTTACAAAATAAACAAGAACTAATTTAAGGGGGTAGTTATATTTAGATCGATACTTTAGTTTATCCTGTATTTTGTACATTTTATTTACGTCTTTGCATATGGTTACATAAAGTTTTAGTTGTATTCCCCCCGATTCCCCCATTTATTTGTTTTTCAGTGTATTTGTGTATGCCTTAAGGTAATAAAAAAGTTAAGTGTAGCTGCCCAAATTTGCCTATATGTATAATTTGTAATATATTAACGTCATCTTTTGCATTCAAAGTCAAATTTGCCTTGCAAAGCCGCTGCTTCGCCCTGTTGTTGTGCGGTATTTTTGTGTGTTTTCAATAATCCTGATATATCTGCCGATATTACGGGAATTGTGACATGCCATATCTTCGGGTGATAATATTCATTCAACAAAATTTGGAGACTATGCTCTTGAAAAAACAAAGCAGCTGGTTGGCAAATATCACTGGTTTTAATTCCCTCCATCGTTGTATAAAATTTTACTTCATGGTTTTTAAGTTATAAAACCTTCCTTGGTTCCGATTGGAGAGCTTTCTGAAGAAGTTGGCAGAGAAGGATGAAAGATATAGAAAGTTTCCGATTACAAGTTTAAGATTACTTGTACAACATGCACGGAAAATTTCACGCGTCGCTTCAAATACAGATTTTATAAACATTCAATATAAAATCGGTCGAAAATAAGGGCATTTAGTCAAGTTTTCTTTATTTATTCTTTTACTACACATTTCTTCACTTCACCAGTGTTTCTACAATATGTTATTTACCTCAATCTGTTCTACTTACAACCTAATCTGCTCTAACATGGCACCGCTTAATGTAAATTTCAAAAATTGTCTATTTACACAGCAGGCAGCACTTAAATTACAAAAAGAACAGAAAGTCCATACGATTAACCGTATTGCAGATTATTTACCGTCCGACATTATCAGCAACTCTTTCATAGCTGTGAAGTTTAAGGTCATAAACTCCAGCACAGTTATAATTAGTAGCGGAATAAATATATCAGGCACATGTTTGGTAGAACCAAATTAAAAAAAAAAAGAATAGCCGATAAGAATTTCAAAAGTTTGCAAATCCAAATAGTTATTTTATTACGGTAAATTCCCATGTCTTTTATTATTCTAATTTTTTTTGACGGCAATGCGTTGTATCGCTCGACATATATAAAATTACGAAAGTGTTTTGGTCATTGGTAATGGATACTTGGTTGTTATCTTCATACCCATCGCACGTATGCCCGTCCAAGTCTCTTTCACCAACCGATCAATATCCGATGGCGGCGGATCGAAACCGCTATCACCACCATCCGGTAACTCCATAGTATAGGCTAGCGTAAAACCTTCGCTGAAAGCATAATCATCGCTGGCTCCAGCAGCTTCACCATAAAGTGCTGTTGAGGAGCCTACCTCATATTCGGTGCCGCTATAGTCACGTATAGCATCAGCGCCGGCCGTTGCCACCTCGTCTAGGTCCTCCCAAGTGTCGGGTAACTCACTTTATTTTTATTAAACAAATGCACATATATACAATATATTTTTTAGTACAAAATTTATCTCTACTTACGGTCCCCAGCCCCATGGATAGAAGAGAGCATTGCCGAATGAGTGTATAGTCAAATACATAATACCACGTCCGCTCAGCGTGTGCATAATATCACGCACGACAACCGCTTCCGGTTCCGAGAATGCACTCGGACCAGCATAAACTTCCGAGCAAGGATTCGAAGATGCACCTTTGCCCATCCAATGGAAGCCGAAGTTACGGTTTGGATCGGTACCATAGCATGTGACTCCATTTACTGTCACCGGCTGACGTGTCTTACGCCATAAACGAAGAGAACTCGACGACTGTGTGTACTCATAGCCATCAGCATTCACCACCGGTAATATAACCCAATCGTAATCTTGCAGTAATTCAGCATTTGCTTCGAAATTCTCAACCAATTCACCAATAGCATAAACTACAGTCGCTGGTGAGATCCATTCGCGAGCATGAAAGGCGCCATCCATGAAGATCACATTCTTGCCGGTAATACCATCGCCATTGGTAATGGTAATCGTTTTCAGTATGCGTCCCTCATAGGTCTTACCCACAACTCGTACGTATACGCGTGTGGGATAACGTGCCACCAAATCGTCCAAGTAAGCATTGATCTCTTCATGTGAGTAGTAACGTTCGGTACCCAGACGACCGGTGCCGTTGTATGGCTTCGCCTGACGTAGCATATGGTTCTGCAACACTTCAGTTTGAATGGTACGTCCGAAATTGGTGTTTTTCAATTCAAATGGTATTTTTTTATTGCGCAGCTCAGCTTGGAAACTCTCATCATGTGCAGGCGCTACAAGCACACGAGCTTTTTGCGTGTGCAAACGACTCAGCGAGAGGAAGTCATATTTATCGGCATCCTCCTGGGCAAGCGCGAGTAGTGCATTTCGTTGAGCAATCGTCTCCGTTGCAATTTCGTATAATTTGTAGCTAAAAATATCGATGAGTCTTCAATAATAAATGGATTTCCAAAAATGTTCATCCTTCGTCATACCCTTCATATGGGCCCGCCGCAACGAACTCAAGAGCTACGCATAAAAGCGCCAAGAGGGCCAAAACTTTCACTGCCATTATTATCACAACCTTCGCAGTCAAACTCCACTAATGTACTAACTTCTTAAATACTCTATTGCTATATATTAAAGTGTTACTTTTTTTAAATTTCCGTCCGACTGATTGATAGTAGCTGGACTTATCAATATAGCCAATTCACGCGCGCCACTTCATATCGTTAATTATTCGGTACAATTTAGTACTTCTGATTTGCCTCCAGAGAATTTTTTATTATTCTCTATCGATTCATGTCGTATATAACATATATGTACATATACATAACATTGTTGAAACCCACAAACAACTTGCAAGCCGTACCATTCTTTTTCTTATCTTAATAACTAATTAGACGATAAGCACTTTGCCTTCATTATGATTCTATTACTGAGTATAACGAAGAGTTATGGTCACTACAAGAGAGTAGACTTTGTAATTGTACATAGTGATATACAACAACAAAAACTAATTAAAATTTTTGTGATGAGTGAAAAATTTTTTAATTGATAGTAAACAATAAAATGGAGTAGTTTATATTATGGATCATATTATTTATCGATTACTTGAGAAGTTTTTAGTTTCTACTACCTAGTTAAAGTTCGGTTAGTTTAGTTGGTGGCTTCCAGAGTTCGTCGAATTTATGATGCCTTAACTTTTTCAATAAATTCGGAAACATGTATAAATTTGAGATGAAAGGAAAGGTGAAGGTGACTAAAAACATTTCACTTCCATGTAAATCTTTCGGAAAGAACTGTATAAGTAATAAATTAATATATTATATATAATTAAAATTTTGATATTGCCGTGTTAAACCAGTAGCATTGATCGATTGCCTGTAATTATCACTATTTGTAATAACGTTGTATCCATTTTGAGTTTCAAGAAAGTATGAATCATTAATACCGTCCACATGAAGATCATATGAATTAAGGCAATTATATCTTTTACATTATACTTATACTCATGGTCGATGTGAGAAGTGCTCTGGGATTTTTTGCATAAATCATCAAATCTCTTGTGAACATCCACGATTAACGAAAAAGAAACACAATATCTCCCGAGATCATTAACTTATTAATTTTCAAAACCAAATGAATTACATATAATAACAAATCATGGAGGATGCTGTCAAAAAGTATATAAAAAAATATACTCTAAACACTGTTTTCGGCTCGTGTTAGTTATTGGGATTTTTGAAGATTTCCTGAAATCCTACCAAATCTGTTGTGTGCGAGCTGACTAGATTGGTAAAAAGAAGTCTCGAAAAGAGAAGCTTCGATTAGTCACTAAGTCGCCAAAATGAACTCGGCTAGCAAAGCTGAATGATTAATAACATAAATATATGGAAATAAAGGTTTAAGAAATATTTAGAATTTATTAAACAAGCAATAAGAACTCAACATTGTTTCAAAAGCAGTAAATTGTTTACAAATTAATGCTTTTTGCTAATGGATATTTCTCAATCACTCTCTTTCCCATAGCACGAATGCCGACCCAAGTCTCTTTCACCAGACGATCAACAGAAGATGCTGGTGGATCAAAGCCATAGATACCACCACGTGGCAATTCCATAGTGAATGAAATTGGGAAGCCAGCTTGGAAAGCGTAGTCATCACTGGCACCAGCAGCCTCACCCAACAGACTAGTTGACGAGCCAACAGAATACCTGGAACCACTGTATGCTCTGATAGCATTTGCGCCAGCCAAACCAACTTCGTGCAAATCGTCAGCAGTTTCTGGAAGTGCGCTATAAATAATAAGAATTACGATAATTACAATTATATAAACAACTACATGTTTTTTCAACTACTTACCTCGTATAACCCCATGGATACAGCAGATAGCTACCATATGAATGGACAGTCAAATACATAATACCGCGATTGCTGTATGTGTGAATAAGGTCACGTACGACAACAGCTTCGGGTTCCGAAAATGCCTTCGGGCCAGCGTAGGTAATGGAACAATGATTCGAAGATGCGCCTTTACCCAACCAATGGAAATCGAAATTACGGTTAGGATCAGTACCATAGCATGTCCTGCCCCTCACTGTCACCGGTTGACGTGTCTTACGCCATAAACGTGTGTTGCTTGACAGCTGTGAATATTCATAACCATCAGCATTGACCACAGGCAATACAACCCAATCATAATCTTGTAAAAGTTCAGCATTTTTCTCGAAATTCTCAACCAATTCACCAATAGCATAAACCACCGATGCTGGTGAAATCCATTCACGTGCATGGAAAGCGCCATCCATCAAGATAACATTTTTACCCAAACGACCGTCGCCATTTGTTATGGTGATGGTTTTCAAAATACGACCTTCGTAAGACTTGCCAACAACTTTCAGTGTTACACGTGATGGATAACGTGCCGCCAAGTCATCCAAGTAAGCATTAATTTCTTCGTGACTGTAATAACGCTCAGTGCCGAGACGACCGGTACCGGAGTAAGGTTTCAACTGACGCAGTAGACGGTTTTCCAAGATTTCGATATTTAAAGAGCGACCGAAATTTGCATCTTCGAGTTTATAGCTTATATTTTTCTGTTCAAGTATTGTTTTGAAGTAATTCTCAATTTCGGACGAGATAAGCACACGTGCACTTTCGCCGGATATGCGACTTCGAGACAGGAAATCAAATTTATCCGCATCTTCAGAGAGTGTGGTAAGAGCCTCAATTTGTTCAGCTGTTGTGGGAGTCACTTCAAAAACTTTAAACCTAAAAGTATTGTGAATAACTTTTGTTACACATTAATATCCAACGTTTTACACTCATTCGAGTTATTTAGAAGTAAACTAAGCCTAACTTGTTGGTTTATGTTGGAATTAAGCCAAAACGGTTATTTATTTTTTAATTCTTATTAAGCCTGTTGACATGAAAAACAATTTATAAAACAGCAGAAGAAGTGTTTCTACTTTTTCGAGACTTCAACAGAAGGTAAGGAAGTGAAGGTGTTTTTGGTATTGCGTAATTTAAAGTTGGTTAAACGGATATGAGCATTGTAGGGAACAAAAGGATCGATAACTATAAAATAAGTAATTCAAACCAACAATTATATGGGCATTAAATAACAAAGATGAATGAAAAATAATGAAAAAATATTAAACTTCTGAACAAACTGAATCGAAGTATCACAAAGGGTTTAAAATGACAAGAATACTTATATCAGCTTGCCTTTCGAAGAATTTAGCAATCGTACACAGCTTAGAAGCGGCAACAGAGTTAGTCAAATAATTTTTAAGGCTTTTGATATTCAATTACTCCAAAAACCTTCTATATATTTTTGAATGAAATGTGTAAGATTATTGAAGGACTCGAAAGTAAAATTCATTAAATTTTAGATTAACTTTCAGTGATTCAAGCAAGAGCGATCAATAAGTAGAAGTATTTAGGTAGCACAATAGACTGGCGTTCTCAGTGTTCCAAGTGGGATCTTTATTGGCTTTTGTCACAGGATCGTTATTTTAACTTAACTTTACCTAATCTAACCATATACTTTGTAACTGTTTCTTCAAAAATGCATTCCTTAATTTCTTTAAAAACTACTTTAACAATTTAAGAAAATGTTTTTAGATGCCTGTATATATGTATAATGAAAACAAATACTGGATGGCATCTGGAAATTCATAGAATTTTTCATCCTCTCTACTATGGTATCGTTTTGGCGACAAATTTTAAAAAATTTCAAATTCCTATCAGAGCAGATATAACCATTAATTAACATCTCGGGTTTTGAGCTCCTATCAGGATCCCGTTTTACAATGGCCATTTCAAAAACACTGTTCACTTTCACAATATTTTAAAAATAAGTATTTAAAATATTTTGACAATTTTTACCCATCGTATTTCTCAGCGCTGGCTAGCGCCACAACACCAACGACGAGCAAAAATGCTTTTATTAACATTGTTCACTACTTCACTTTAGTATACTAAATATGTTTTTAGAAAATTTCCGTCTATATATAGGCTCCGAATATCTTGAATATTCGAATCTAATCAATACAGGATATTCACAAATTATTTCACGTAAAATCTGAGCCAATCTAAATTAAATTGATTAAAATGCACGAATAATCGGAGATATGCATACTAAATTTATGGGGTTGAAAAGCTAATTTAAGACTATAGAAGTATGTGAACGACGCCATTTCCATTTTTATTCGGTCATTCTGAGCTAATAATAATTTAATAAATGGTGAACACTTAAATGTTGGATCTCTACCATCAGATCTGCGGCATTTCTGTTAAATGGCAATCTAGGATTCTAATATAAATCAATAGATAATTTTCTTTTTTTTTATATTTTTCAAAAATCCAGTTTATTGAGCGAAGTCACAGAATTTTTGGTAAATCATTTGTTTTCTAATTTTTAATATTTATTACTTGCTTCAAAAATCGTAGAATCTTTTTCGCGTTTTGAAACAAAAAATGTTTTAATTCCTAACCGACACTAACCTGTGCTCACTTCTGTTCGTTCAACAGGTATAAGCCTAAAAAACACTTATTCAGCATTTATATTAATGGTAAAGTGTTTTCACAGTATTTAATAAGCTTTTTTTTTAGATTTCAGTAACAAAAAAATTTTATAATAACAAAAAATTTTGAGGTTATTCGGTTTTATGCCTGCCAAATATAAACTGAAAACAAAACCTAGTCATATGAATGCTTATAGCTGAATATTTATATACGTAGAACTGACATATCAGAATGCCCTCGTGCAAAGCCGTATTTACCTCTACTATGAAAACAAGCTCAGACTTAAAGTCTTGCAGTAGTACATATATACTTATATAAAAGAATAATTTATTTTCATTCATTATATTACTTTACCTATGAGTCTTCTAGAAAATCAAAGCGTTTAACCTAATAAACTAAATAATAATCTAATCTTGGGCGCATAAATCTAAGATTGACAACTTAAGTATGCTGATATTCGATAACAATTTCATAAGTTTTCGAGTAGACAGCGATTTATTTCCTTTCGATTAACGTAATTTCTGTAAAGAAAAATTACGGTTCCGTTTTATCAGCAATTTTGCACGTTGAGATTTATGCCACCACTGCTGTAATCTAATCACTGTTAAAATCAAATAAAATTTAATAACGGAAAAATAGAATGTGCGTATGTAAATAAATAAGAGAAAATAAAAATCACAACAAATGAAAAAATGCATTTAATCAAAAAGCAATAATTTAAACAAAATACACGTGGAATTTAATGGATAGGTAGAATTTGAGTTTAAAATAGTTCCCAAAATAAATAAAAAAAAACATCATACTTTTACCGAGAAACTGTTCATAGAACATCAATGCACTAAAGCTAAAACTTCTCGACAGTCATACCTTCGGCGAACCACTAGCATTAGCCGTCTTAACAAATTTGCGACAGGTTCAAGGCGCTTCTACGATTTTTAAGGTCCTATGAAGAGGAATTTTAGGCAACACAGCGGACCGACGCTCTAAGCTCTTCAAGTGAGATCCCTGTTAGCATCGACTTCTTAATTTAACCTAATTTGGGGTTCAGCGCAAAATACAATATATTTATACATATAATATATATATATTATTTTATAATTTTTCCTATATATATTAGGTAAAGTAAAAAGTTCGTTCGGCACTGCGTCCCTATTGCCAAAAAACTCGGAGAGCCAATTTTCACAGGCCTCTCTTGAGGTCAACTTCACACCATTAAGCGCGATCGCCATGGACAGGAAAAGATGGTAATCACTTGGTGCCAGATCCGGACTATAAGGTGGGTGCATTAGGACCTCCCATCCGAGCTCTCGGAGCTTCTGGCGCGTCACCAAAGACATGTGTGACCTGGCATTGTTCTGATGGAACACAATTCGGCCTCTGTTGATCAAAGATGGCCTCTTCTGGATGAGTGCTGCCTTCAAGCGGTCTAGTTGTTGGCAGTAGAGGGCCGAACTGAGCGTTTGGCCATAGGGGAGCAGCTCGTAGTAAATGATTTCTTGCGAAGCCCACCAAACACGCAGCAAAGCCTTCCTGGCCGTCAATCCGGGCTTGGCCACCGTCTGGGCCGCTTTGACCACGACCGTTTGCACTCGATATTGTCGTAAGTAACCCATTTTTCATTGCCAGTCACAATCCCTTTCAGAACCGGGTCGATTTTGTTACGATTCAGCAGCGATTCGCAGATGGAAATTCGGTCCATCATGTTTTTTGCGTTAGTTCGTGTGGCACCCAAACATCGAGCTTCTTTTTGAATCCAAGGTTATGCAAATGGTTCCAAACGGTTTTCTGGCTTATCTTTATTTCCTCAGCAATTAAATAAGTGCTCACGTGACGGTCTGTTTCCACTATTTCCATGATTTTATCTCAATTTTCGACGACAGGCCTCCCGACGCGTGGTGCATCTTTGACATCGAAATTACCGGAACGGAACCTAGCAAATTACTTTTGTGCAAAACGTTCGTTTACAGTATCGGGCCCATAAACTAAATTAATTTTTCCAGCCGCTTGGCTTTTTTCGCCTTGATCGAAGAAAAATTGTAAAATATAGCGAATTTTCTCTTTGCTGGTGTCCATTTTTGACGAGCGCTCACAACGTACTGAGTCAATCAATCGAAAAACTGTCAAGGACAAACTTTTAGCGCGAATAAACACGTTTTCAGCGCCGTATAGTATGACATGATGCGACAACTAACACTAATACTATGGACAATAACGCCATCTCTTAAATAAAAACCGAACGAACTTTTTACTTGACCTAATATATATATAAATAGATATCCGAAACTACTGTATTTCCATCCGAAGTTAAAATATGACATAATTTGCTTTCTTTTGAAAATTTAATCAATAAAATCATAATTAATTTAATAATCAAAATTGGAAGGAACAAAATAAAATACCTTGTGTCCTATAAATTCTAAGATAACATTATGGCAACAGCGTTCTAAGAGTAGCATAACTGGAAAATGTTAATACGCTTTAAATGAGCTTTTTTATTATAGCGCACATGTAAGGAGCTTTTAATGCTTTATTTAAACATTCAAACAACAACGACCTATGCCATATCTATATATACATATATATAATATATGCAAATCAAAACAAGTCAGGTGAAGCGTTCGCAAATTTTATATATTATACATTTACGCGGTTTCTTTTCTCAAAATGTCCACGTTTATTTGAGAAGAACATTTATAATAATATTATTCAAAACATTGCCTAACTGAAGTTATAACATATCGAAACTTCTCTTTCGCTGTTTTCCTAATAGTTTTTAACCGGTCTCGCCACATGAGGCCGAGCGTTGTGATGATGGAAAATTATTGCCTCATGTCTTGGCGAGCAAGTTTGCTATTTGTGGTTTCACCGGATTTCAAAAGCTCATAATACAGTACGTCTTTCTGATCTCACCAACATTTCTGATATGCAAAATCGTCTTTGGTCATCTTGGGTCTTCACCCACTTTCCTTCAAGACTATTAAAATACTCCTATTAACGTTTTTGTTATTTTATAAAATCTCATTTATTTCATTTAAATTAAATTGTACACCAAGTTACTACTTAAATATATACTAATTAACACACAGACATAAAAAAATTTGCTTTACTTAAGTAATTAACATTCAACTTCACTGCAGAATATAGCAGCAATCCCCCCTCTTTGTACTAATACAAACTAACGTGTCGAATAAACTCGATAAAACCGGCAAATGTCTCCTTGCAAATGTGAATGATATCGGCTGGCGCCACTTGGAAGTTCTCACCGGGTAACTCGACCGTGAAGGACATGGGGATGCCCAAATTTCCATAAGCGTAATCGTCCAAACCGCCAGAAGCCTCGTAAAGTATGCTGGCCGAAGTGCCGACGGTGTAATGGGTGCCACGGTATTTGGCGATTTGGTTGGCGGCGCGTTGAGCAACCGAATGCAGTAGGTTGCGCGTGGGGGCAGCAGCATTCCTACGGTGTGGGAATAATTGATAATTGTAGTAATTAGTGAGATTAAATATTTTCGAAGCTCATAATTTAAAAACGAAATTTATTCCCTCGAACTGCTTACTTGCTTACCTCGAATAACCGTAAGGATAGAACAAGAACTTTCCAAATGAGTGCACATCCAAGCTGAGTTTCACGCGATGACGATTGTATTCCAAATAACGTGCCACTGCCACTGTCTCTGGCTCCGATGTGGGACCGGTGCCGGAGTAGACTTCAGAGCAAAGCTGCAGGCACGAAAGAAATATTTAAGAAAAGTTTAATTAAAATGTTTTAGTTTAAAAGTGGACCCACATTTTGACTGGCGCCATGATAATTCCAGTTGTTCGGGAAGTTACGGTTGATATCCACACCCGTGCAGGAGCGACCACCATAGCGATGACGATTTTTGCGCCAAAAACGGTCCTAGCGAATGAAAAAAAAAAACATTGGATTAACTCATAAATACTTAAGAATCTGCAATAAATTCAAATATCTCCCAACTCACATTCGTGAAGGAGTACTCATAACCATCAGGATTGACCAGTGGCACCAAATAAATTTCAACATCTTGCAACACCCTTTGGAATGCGCGTAAATTATTCAACAATTCATTGGCCAAATAAAGTACAGTTAGTGGTGTAATCCACTCACGTCCGTGTGTCGCCGACTGTATGTAGGCCACGCGACGATCACGCACTCGGCTATTAAGCGATATGGAGAGCGCCGCTATGTGGCGACCCTCAAAAGAGCGACCCAGTGATTCGTAGCGGCAATTTTGCGGATGACGGGCAGCCAAAGCGCTCATATAATTTAAAATCTGTGAAATTTTCAGAAATTTAAATTTTGATAATAATTCAGTTTGTAAATTTTATTCCAATATGACAAACCTCTGAGTAACGCGGAAAGTGCGAGAAGAAACCACGCGCTTGTCGTCTTGGGCGATTGAGCTCGCACTCAGAATCCTCGCAGCTGCTGAGTGTTTCATTGAAAGCGAACCTGAAAAATATATTATAAATATATTTCTCATTAAAAAAGTATATATTTCTCAATTTTTTAGTAGACTTACATCTCCTCCATCAGCGGTTT
This sequence comes from Bactrocera oleae, assembly GCF_042242935.1. Classification (NCBI taxonomy): domain Eukaryota; kingdom Metazoa; phylum Arthropoda; class Insecta; order Diptera; family Tephritidae; genus Bactrocera; species Bactrocera oleae. The sequence continues at coordinate 67,812,350 of NC_091540.1, read as the reverse complement.
GGCCACAAATTGTGCATTCAGTTCGTTTAGTCGCGACTCAAATGTGGACTGCTCTGTGGGTGATACTGTGACGACAGACATATTGCGTGTTAGCAGCCAAAAGTCTAGTTCTGTTGATTCTGTTTGTAAATCGACAAGATAGTTGAAGACATCCTCGCCATCGTGGAAGACTGTGTATTTGTTGTAGCTATAAAATAGATTCAAATAATAATTAAGATTATTAATGGTTACGAAGTTCATGTAATGATGAGTATTATGTTTTTATATTTTTTTATATTATATCTACATACATACATTATACCTTATTTCATATATTTGATTATACTATGTTCAGATTATTTATTTTAGTGTTGTAGAGTATTTCTTGGAGATTCTTTTTAACCACAAATATGACAGTTATACATTATTTAAATAATATTAAATACAAAAATGTTGTCTCTAAGACAAAACTTATCTTAAGCTCTCGAATTCGTTAATGGAACTTTATGTACCCTCTTCTGAACAGGGTACATTAAATCTGCCACGAAGTTTGGACCACCCCGAAGGAAAGATCAATTGAGCCATGTTCGTCTTTCTGTCCATATATATGCGAACTAGTCTGTTTATATGCGAACTAGTCCCTCAGTTTTCTGAATCTCAAATTTTGCACACGACCTTTTCTTTCAAAGAAGCTGCTCATTTGTCGAGACCATCGATATCAGATCACTATAGTATATAGCTGTCATACTTACTGACCGATCAAAATCAAATCTAAACTATTTTATTTGACGAGATATCTTAAAAAATTGGCATGGATTTTTGTCCAAGGTAACCTTACCGAACCAAGCTAGCACGCAAACTAACCAATAAAGACTTAATATTTATGATTTTGATATTGTATATTTCTTAAATATTTTTTTGATGAAATTCTCATTAAGAATAAAGAAATGCATGCCTCGTCAAAGTAGTGGAGTTCTCACACATTGCCATACGAAGACAAGGATTTAAGATCGACCAAAACTTTAGATTAATATGCTATCCGTCGCAAAGTTTACAATTATAAGTAAGTTTATAACACCCAAAAGGAAACGTTGGAGACCCTACAAAGTATATATATAATTGATCAGCATGACGAGCTGAGTCGATTTAGCCATTTCGGTCTGTCTGTCTGTATATATACGAACTAGTCTCTCAGTTTTTGAGATATTAGCCTGTAATTTTGCACCCGGTCTTTTCTCACCAAGGAGCTGCTCATCATTTGGAACCGGATATGGGACTACTATAGCATATAGCTGTCATACAAACGGAACGATCGGAATCAAGATTAAATCTTTTTATACTTCTATATGCTATAAAAGATGCACCTGTGAAGAGTATTATAGTTTCAGTGCAGCTAAAATTAAGTTAAGCTTTTTCTTGTTTTTAGAATAAGATCACCTAGGACCTCGAAAATTTTAAGAGTTTAGACCAAAATCTAATAAAAAAAATTAATAAAAATTCAAAAACTTTTTTTATGACTTCATATCTAAACGGAAATTATTTCCTCCACCTAACAGGGTGTGCTTATTATTGCACTTGTCAATAAATAAAGAATTTATAAACAAGAAAATCAACTCTTCTCTAAAACTTTTGCAACACTGCATTTTTTTATCGAATTAAATAAATTTTTTACTGCAAAATATAAATTGTTTTATATCTTGTAAATTTTATATAATGAATTTCTATCTGTATTTTTCAAAAGTTAGTTTTCAAGTTATTATCATTTTTATTGCTTAATTATAGCACACGTTAAGTGCTTGGCATTTTTAAACTAATAATTTTTTTTTTTTATCGCAAAGCTGCCAGATATTTTTGAAGTCATTAACAATTTTCATCACAAATAAATACGTCTTAGTTGCATTGTTAAAAAGAAATTATTTTGGTAAAAAAATTACAAATGTTTTAAATAATAAAAAAATATTTTAAAAAATAAACGCAAACAAAGGCAAAACCAAAAACAAAAAATGGATAATGATGTTGATAATTTCGAAATCGTTGCATAAAAGATATTCACAAACAAAATACTGCTTAACACGTGTTTGTGTAAATGAAATTGCTGCTTCAACACCTGGCAACTCACAAACATACATATATACAACAATAACAACGTCGTCGACATTGCAGCAACAGTAGCAGTATGAATTTCGAAATTTCTATTGTCATGATTAAGGGAATTAAAATAATCACGCAAGCGCACAAAATCAAAAATACCAAATAAAAAAACAAAAACAACGAATACCGAAAATTCTGCAACTCAAGCGGTAGTGACAAGTGCAACGCGGGCAACAGAAAAGCTAAAACAAACAATTGCGTAGCAAAAAATTACACATACACACACATATCTGTGTATGATAAATAAACGCATATATTCGTATAAATGTACAAATATTTAGGATTTGAATTCTTAATTGGCATTTGCTTTGACTTTGAGCTTCATGGCTTGATACATACATATATTTTGTCGATGCCACATCATGCATCTCCAACAAAAAATGTTAAGCGTTATAACTGGTATATAACAGGTATACAATTATTTACTATGCAAACATACATACATATGCACATGAATGAAGATGCCGCCAATGTTTGTTTTCAAATTGCAGACAACCTTAATAAGATCGCCCTCTAGACACTACACTGATGGCGCCACTATAGGCACCAGCATGGAAGTCATCGGAGATCACCAAGAGTTTAACAAGTGAAAAAAAACTACAAGAATTCAAACAACGTATTTGAAGTTAAATATGTTTTTTATATTTAACTTTATTGTTTTGATTTTATTTTAATTTTTTTTTTTTTTTTTTTTTTGAAAACATTTAAGGTCTTGGAGTCGGTGATTTTTATTTATTTTATTCATATGCAGATATGATTTGATGAAGTACCGAAGCAGTAATCTTTTCATATTCAAAAAGCACCATATATTTGCAGCAAGTTCGAGGCGAGCCGAAACTTTGAGACGTTAGATCGCCATACTCAAGTTCGTAAGAAAGTCTCGGATTTACATCGAATTCTAAACGAGTTAATATTCAAGAAATTCATTCACTTGAATTTATCTTGAGCACGATATACGATTACTGTAAATACAAGAAACGGAAACAGGGTGATTCAGATGAAAACATAGTTTGTATAAAAGAGTGAAACACTAATTGTGCCACCTGAGATGCATTTAATCAACAATGTTTTCGCATTCCTATGTCGAATATGGAACTATTGCCCCACAAGCCGCGACGTCCTTTCTAGACATAGTACAATTAATTGTTACAACAATTACTACCTGTACAAGCAAACAAAAACCATTGGCAAATAAGTTAATGGAAATAATTTCTTTTATTCGTACTCAAAGTTATTCCTTTTTATACCCTGATCATGGTTATTCCTTTTTATACCCTGACGATTGAGCTGAGTCGATTGAGCCATGTCCGTCTGTCCGTCCGTTTAGGCGAACTAGTTTCTCAGTTTTTAAGATTTTGGTCTGCAGTTTTTTTCTCAATAAGAAGCTGCCGATTTAATGGTACCCCCGATATAAGACACCTATTATATACATACAAATTGAACTATCAAAATCAAGTGCTTGTATGGGAAACTTTTACATTTGACGAGTTATCTTCAAGAAATTTGGCAGAGATTATTTTCCAAAGCATCGATACAATTCTAGAAGAAATGGTTCAGAGCGCACTACTTTAGTATATAGCTGCCATCAAAACTGAACGACCAAAATCAGAATACAAATCTTTTTGTACCTTTTCATGCTATAAAAAAAGCATATGTGAACGGTATTGTAGCTTCGGTGCAACCGAAGTTAATGTTTTTTTTTTTGTAAAAATTTGAGACAAACTTCTTTTTGAAACGAAAATTTTATTCCATAAACTTAATGTATTTTTGATAAATACACATATGCCTATTACTTTATATAGATATCTGCTGTATGGTCCAATTCGCCGTTTAACAAGTAATTATGTATTATAATGAAACTTCATTTCTCTTTTCTCACAGGTATTCTGATCAATCCAGTCTTAGTCTGGCTGTCATTAGCGGTGCAGCAATTAAGACAATAAGTCTGTAGCACTTCTTTTTAAAAATATTCATAAACGTTAAATTTCGTGCTGGACAACAAAGTGATAAATGATCAATATTTGCTTCCGTTTTCGAACACTTTCAGCATAATTCGTTGGTCGTGTCATCAAGGTCAGCCGATTGACACACTTATATACACACATACTATATACAATATATATACTCACATATATGCGGTGAAGTGTGTGCCACTGTGGTCACCACTGTATATCTGCCTAACAATGTTTAATGAGTTAGTGATAACTTAACTTGATAACCTGATAAATAACTTCCGCTGACAGTAACATAAATTGAATATGCATGCAGATATGTATTTACCAATATATCCAATATATGTACTACATAATCTAGATACGAAAACTGCTGTTAAAAATCTTGCGTGAAATGTGATAAATTTAATTGAAAATATTTATGCTTTATTTATTTATGAGAAATGCTTTGCCATAGTTTATCACATCTTCATATCGGCACAAATACCATCAAATAAGAGTTTAATTTAAAATCGATTTGCATAAATAAGTTGATATTAAGTAAAATTACCATTAGTAATGCAGCGGACTAATGAAATTTCATTTTATTTCTATGTATTAACTAAAAATATGCAAATTATACGCATTTACCATATAACGCATCTCATAAAATTTCTAATGAGCCTATCAATTTATGAAGACAAACAAAGACATTGGTACATTAATTCAAAATAGTGGAGTTTTGGAATTTTTTTGGAATTTCTGGACTTAAAATTTCAATGTCAAACATATGTATGTAACACAACTTTTACCTTTTCAATCGTGGTTAATTTCTGTCATTTCGTTGGATTATCAATACTACACTTCAATGATTACCACTACTCAAGCATGATTTTGACTTTATTTCTTTGAATTTATTATTTTCAAAAAGTATTTAACTACAAGCAATACGATACCAACTTGTTATAAAATTTTCTGTCTTTAATACAATTGGACGATTTTATCAAAGTTTATGCCACATAAAAAAAATACATATATCTAAATTGATACAAACATACCATGTATACGGTACTCAGGTATCTAAGTGCGGTACGAAATTTCCGTATAACAATGCCACATAGAAATAAATATTTCTAAATTTGGTACAAAAGTACCGATAAACGGTATGGTGGTATCTAAATTCGGTACAAAATTTTCATATTACTACGCCACATAAAAATAAATATTTCTAATTTCGGTACCATAGTACCTATATACGGTACTTCGGTATCTAAATTGGTTAAACATTTTTCGTATAACTACCCCATAACATTACTAAAAATGCTAAAAGTATGATGTCTGCGCAATCAAGCGTTATTTTAGCTAGTTATTTTAATAAAATTTGTGAGATACAAAACACAACACTTTATACTACTACGTACTTATACATATTACTATAGGGATCGTTTTGGAAATTAATAACTATTATAAAGTATAAAAATTGTTATTTTCGAACTAACCTAAGGAAGAAATAAAGTATAGTGTAAGAAATAAGAAACACATTTTGGAGTGCAGTTGCCACCTGTAGTAAAAAGTAAAACTGAAAAAAGGGCAGAAAAATACCATATATCAAACATAAGTAATTTAAGGACGGAGATTTTTTAGAATTTTTTAAATATAGACCAGAGAACATAATTAAAAAAAAAAAAAAACATCATAGTAACATAGGTCGGGGAAACGCGTGGTTAAGTTTTTAAGGGTTAAAAGCAGCTTATCTCTATTTCCGACCAAACTAAGCGTCTGATATAAAAAAGTTATATGAGAAATTTGTAGGTAATGAAAAGATCTACAACTCATGTATTGCCACATTTTTCACATTACCAAAAAATTTATAATAAAAATTCAAACCTCCAAATACTTGGGGTTTTTATTTTTATCGTGTACAAAAAAATGTGTTTCTTTCACGAAGTTTGGTGTAAACTTTCATTCTTATGTCTCAAATACACTGTATTTTTTTTAAATTGAAAATATTTATTTTTTCTCCTTTTTTTGACTTGATATGGGAGAAAAGTCCTAATTTTTCAATTCTCACATCAAAATATCTGATTTTTTAAAAAGGTTGTTAGGCTTTTACTTTATTGAAATCTTTTTCCTATGATGGTATAAAAAAATATATGCATTATTATGGTAACTTTTCTCAGAAAATCCCAAAACAGATCTCACTAAATGATTCAAAAGCTGCTTTTTTTTATTTCGTATTTTATAACTAGCAACATCTTAATAAACCTTTAAAAAATACTTAAATATGTGATACGCTTTTTTAACTATTCCAGCGATTTCTACGTGATAAACTGCAGATGGATAGCCGCGTATTCATAGAGCAATTGCTTCCACATGTAAAGAAAACGCAAAACCACAATGCACTCAGCAATTGTTAGGCGAATAAAAGCTCTTATAAAGCATATATAAATGCTTTGCTTTATGAAAAATTTACATACAAATGCATAAATATGCAAGTAAGTATGTGAAAAGTGTTTTTTTTTTACTTGCACTCATCTCCGTTAGCGCCACAAGGTTATTAAAAACGTAGAAAGTGAATTTATCTATGTAATAAAATCGCTTGCTATCAAACTACACAGCAAATTGCAACAAAAGGAAAGCAAAAATTTTTAAAAATATTGCTATTAATTAATAAATATTATGAAAACGCCAGCCCCCTGTTGTTCAAAATCATCAGTGTAGTTGTGAATGCGGAGTGATTGAAACATGCTATGCCAAAATTTCAATTTTGCAACAGATTAAATTTGTTTCTAATTTATTTGAAGTTTTAATACAACCTCATGTCGTTAACTCGGTCAAAAGCATGTGAAATATGAATTTCCAGCAGCGAGTTCGTGTCTTAAGTCTTTCGTTGTCCGCACTGTGTTTTGGTAGAGCTTTGAGCGCAGCATGCAAGTTTGCTAGTTATGAATACAATTATTTGAGAGTACGTTTGAAAAATAAAAATTAAGCGGACGCTTAATCAATTTGACTGCACAAAATTTGTTAATGAATTCGCTAACATCGTTTGGTGTAGAGATTGTGGCAGTGTTTTTGGAGAAAAGAAGCAACGTTGCAAGCTGTTGTGAGAATTTTCTCTTTATTGTTGTGGTATTTGATAGCTTTAAATTTTGTTTAAACACACTTGTCGTTATTTTGAAGAACATACATACAAGTATATGAAAATAAAAAAGTTTAGGTTAAATACGTTTGAGGTTTCCGGTAGTCATAGCGAATGAGTAACCTCAAAATTTAATCAAAAATTCAAATATCCAAGTTTTTGTGTTTTTTGTTTTTAAATTTTCTTTCCGAAATTTGATGTGAACTGTATTTTTTTTTAATATAGTATAGAGTATACTTAATCAAAAATATTTCAAACTTTTTAACAATGAGAAATAAAAGTAGTAAATAATCTATGAAAAACTTTATTTTTCGATACCTTACTGAGCATAAAAATTTTATCATCAATTTCTCTAGCACTTTCTTACTTCTTATAATGCACACTTACCCTTCATAACGGTCCAAATTCGATGCGCTCGCTGCAGCGTACAACGCCACCACAGCTATACTGAATGCTTGCAGCCACATTTTGTGCAAGAAGAGTTGAAAAAGTTTTTATTTCACTAAGTTAGACTCTGAAAAAGTGTATGGCTTATATTTAAGCTTATATGGCACTTAATATTATTAATTTATGTATGCACTTTTTTTATTTATTTCTTTTTTTTTTAACTTTTTTCGTTTATTTATTTTAACACTTTCGAGTTCTCATAATCGTGGTTTTATATTCTAAAATGCAAAATTGGAATAAATTAGATATATTTGAATTAACACGAGTTTTTTTTTTGCAAGCGTAATTTGCATTCAACAGCGAATTGGCATGCGCGAAGCATTGTCGGCGATGACATGAAGACACCGTGATATCGCGATTTGTGCAGTTGAGTGACTCGTGCACATGCGCGTTAGCATATTTTATGTGTGTGTGTGCGTTTGTAGATGATTGACAATTGCATTGTCTGTTTTGCCGCATTTATAAGTAATAATTGTACTTTTATATACATATTATGAATATATAAAATACAAATAATAAAATTACTTCCCTATTGTGTTTTATGAGAGCTTTTGCATGATTTGTAATTTTTACTTTTGTTTGTAAGTAAAGAATGTAAATTTCACCATTTTTGAAACAATTTTCTTTTCCTTCAAGTTGAATTTGCTTGAATAAAAAATGAATATACCTGCATATATTTAAAAAATGAAACCCAAAACTATTTTCTGAAGATAATATTAATTTCCGTATTTTGCATTTAAATTAAATTAATTAAGAAAGACATTTAAAATATAAAAAAATTAATTTTTGTTTTACTTTTTAAGAAAAATATGTATAAATAATTTTTAGCATTATTATAAAGTATATAATAATAGTTAGACATTTTATTTAAAATTTTGACTGTTTTTTACATAAATTATTATTTTTTTGGTAAATCTTTTCATTAACTGTATTATATTTGTATAATGTAATTGAGATGAAATGAATTTTAGTTCCTTGGTACTAAATTTACAACAAAAAATTTTTTATTAATTTTTTTAATAAATTTTTTATATAATTTTTTTTAAATAATTTTTAAAGCATTTTAGTATAGTATATATAAAACAGTAAGTAATTTTACTTTTTATTTATAACTTGAATTAATTTTAATTTTAAAAATTTCATTATAACTAATTTTTTTTGCGGTAGCTCTTATTATTAAATGTTGTTTTACTTTTTTTATTATATACATATACCATATACATATATTTTTATTAAAAAATGTGTACATATCTTTATGTAATTAAGAATTATTAATAAATAGAATAAATTGAATTAATTATTTATAATACAATTAAGTTATTATTAAATATTTGATTTACCCTTTCTTTCTCTTTTATTTAGAAAGTATTAATTAAAGAGTTAGCTGAAATAAATTCATAAATATTTCACTTTTTTTTATGGTTTTTCAGTTTTTTATAAAAAATTAATATAAAAAAAAATTATTTTTAATATTATTATATTTAATTTTAATTTAAAAAAATTATTATTTTTCAACATATTTCTTTGCTTGATGCTTTTTCAGTATTTTTTTTTTGTGTGTTTGCTTTGTTTATGCAAAATTTTTCACTTTCTTTTTGTAAATAGTTTTTATTAAAATTATATTTTTCTTTTAAAAGTGAGGATTTTGTGTTGATAATTTAAAATCTAATATTTATTGACTAACAGACCCAGGTTGTAATAAATAGTATCACATATCCTTTGAATTTGTTATGCTGACCATTATAAGTTATTTCAATAAAGTATATATTTTTATTTAATTTCAAACTTTTTTTAATTATACTTGTAAATTTTATTTTTAGAATTTTTTAAATTTTTCAATAATATTTTTCTTGCTTTCCACCAAAACCCCAATACACGCGGACACACACTTGAAAACAGCAGCATTAGCGCATTTAATTCTTCACTATTTAACACTTTAAAATTCACAAAACTCCAACAACACATCAAAGTCAATAACAATAATAACAATAGCAATAACCAATCCGTACCGCCAAGAGCTGCCCAGAGCTGACACGTCCGTACCGCTTTCGATTATACCGCAGACTGATGCCTACCTTCCGCCTTGGCTAAGAAAGAAGACGAGCGTGCGCGATTAGAAGTAGAAAAATATGCACGAAAAAGCAAAAAAAAAACACCAAACGCTCAAAAAAATTAAACAAAAATAGAAAAAAAATTAGTTTTAGATACAAGAAATTAAAATAATGATGCTGGAGCTGAAGCTGTGTTCGAAAATGAAAACGCGTTAACGGCGCGACCGCGCAATTAAATCTCGCCGAAAATATTTCGTCGATACTTGAGAAGCCGCAGCGGAACAGAAAAATCAAATAATCAAAAAGAAAAAATATTAAAAAAAAAACATAATCAGAAACAGAAACATAAAGCAAAACAGATCAGCCACTATTTGATATTTTTGTTGTAGGTATTGTTGTTGTTGTTTATAGAAGTGGTAGTAGCTGAAAAGTGAGTGTCAAGGTTAATTGATCCGCAAGTCAGCGACTACATGGCTTGTTATTTAATTTATTTCATATTACGTTTATCGTGTTATATTTACTACCTTTGTTGTTGTGGTGGTTTACGTTGTTGCTGATGCTGTTGGTAATATTATGTTTAAGACTTTTTTCTAATATTAATTTTTTACATAGCACTAAAGATGGACCGTTGAACCATTGAACCGTTGAACTACCGTTTAAACAGGTTGCGCATGCGCTCAGGCACCGTTGTATTTGTGCGTTTGTATGTGTGTAGCAGCTAATTGAGCGTAGTTGTTGTACGTCTGCGTGCGCAGAAAGGTGCCATTCACTGAATGCTGAGCCTGACAGTCGCGCAGTGTTGCATTTGTTTTCCAAAATGACTGATGACCGACGAGAATGCGCGTGAACAACAGCAAAAATTAATACTGTTAGATGTCAGGAGGCAATTGTTATATTTATTTTCCGCATTTTATATATTAGTATGCTTTTTTTGGTGACGTAACTATGCGTGGCAGTTGTCCATTCTTTTCTGCTTGAAATTCTAAACGCTTTGGGGCGATAAAAAAAAATGTGTTACCCAATTCTTGTTTGCTCAAATGTCGCTTTGTTAAGTCTTTGCCAGATATTTACCGCTCAAATTATCACCTAGCCGCTTCACACAGGCGTCAGGCTTGCGTCATAGCGGCCACACTTGAGTAGTTGCTGTGAAATGCTAAGACACCCGTTGTCAATCGTCGCAGACAGTGCGACTGTTACGCTTTATTGTCATGCATATGTGGCTGGACGCAAGCCCTCACCAGAGCGGCGGAGTGACAATTATAATTTTTTTTGTTTTATATACATATTTTTAAATTTTTTGTTTTTATTTTTATATTGATTTTTACGTTTATGACAATTATAATTTTCTATTTATAATTTTTTTAAGTTTCTTTTCATTTTTTATAATCTTTAATTTTTTAGAATTTTATTGCATTGTGACAATTATAATTTTTCATTTAATTTTTTTATTTTTGTAATTTAAAATTTTGTATTTTTTTTAAATCAATTTTATTTATCACTTGTTTTCTGACGTGACTACTTTAGCCGCAAATTTAAAGCGAACTGACCACGTGCCAGCTCATTAGCGTATTTTTGGGAATTTTTTCAACATATCTCGCATAATCAGCATAAACTACTTTCGCCTTTGTTTTATTAAAAAAAAAAGTAAATATTTATGAAGTTTTTTTTCAACTTTTGTTTTTTCTTAAGAGCTGTTTTTCCATTTCAGCATAAATGGCTCACAAACTGAAACCATGTTCTTAAAAAAATGCTATTTGTTTTAGAAAAAATATGCATTAAGGTGGTACTCAACTGTTGCAAGAAAACTTATACAGCTGTTTTCCTAAACTGCTCCCAAACTTCGATTGAAGGCGGTTAAGGCGTATTTCACAGAGCCAAACCACAGATTACCAGTTAAAAACTCAAAATAATTATATTTAATTTTAAGTATATATTTAAGTGAAAATGAGATACTTTTAATTTTTTTATATATTTTTTTTTTAATTTAATTTAAGTTGGAGACTATCAATCTCCAAAGCGTGTGAAAAAAGTATCTGATATTTTCTGTCTGAGTAGAAATTGAGCTTGGAGATTGCAAAAATCATTCTTCCACCCTAATGCCCAACGTCGTCGTTATGATAATGACTGTCAACTGCTAGACCACCAACATTCAATATTAAAAAGTAAAATAACAGAAAACAATGCAAAAACCCGTTCCAGATTAATCATTCGCTTCGGGCAAAGAATTATCAATATTTTTTTGTATTATTTTGTAATATATTGTATAAATAATAATTTTCGCATCCGCATAATAAGTATTTTTTTTTTTTGGAACATATAAATCTTGAAATTGATTTCAACATGGTTATGTAGGTCGAAAACTTAGTACTTGCCCAAAAGAATAAAAATGTAAGCCAAATTCATTAGTAAAGGTATTTATTTTGTCCACATTCTTTACGAGAGTTAGTGTGTCTATTTTTTACATATATTCATTACCTGACTATTATTCTTTAGATCATAGGCTCATAACCCGATCGATATGAAATATAACATTTTGTTGAAGTTAGACTTAATGAAGAAGTATCTGCAGTGCTTTTCTTCACTTGAAAATGATTAGGTAAAAACCAGTTACCTGTTTTCAGACAGAGGTCCTGACAAATGCAGAAAAAGTTAAGTTTACATTACATATATTCAGAAAGTTCCACAGTTTTCTAGTAGGCAGACAAGCCATTTCTGCCTTCAAATACTGCCTAGAAGCAGAGGATTAAAATCGACTTATTAATAGTGTTTCAGTCTCAAGGTTTTCATAGGAGGGAGGTGACAGAGCGCAGAGCTAAATTTCACAGAAATTTACTTGGTATAGAAGAATGATTACTCATTTATACTTAGCTGCGTATCAACCTCCAATTCATACAACCAACCAAATAACTAACATCTATCTAATATTATATCTCTATCAGTGTATAAGGAAATCCTAGGAAAAGATTATAAAATCGAAAAAAGTGCTCAAAACGTTGAGGAATAGCTGTCAAACAAAGAGGGATAAAAGTCGAGTTAAATTTGGATATTTGACACTTTTTTTAGAATGCGGACGATTTTGGAGAGACAAGCTTCCTTTAATCCAAGAAATATATTACTGTCAGGTAAGCACGACAGGCTTATGATTTGAGACTTTTCGGCTTTCCGCGTCAAAATCAATCATTTAAGTGCTAATTGGTTGCAAAAATACGATGGAACAAGACATACTTAACTTGAGACTATCACTTTTTGTGACCTGATCAGTCAATTGATCACCAAGTGCGTGTGATTTCACTCTGATAAACTATTTTTTTATTAGAGTACGGTCTACACCAGAACAATTGCATCCTCAATTGCGAGATGAAAATCCAAAAAGTCCTAATCCTAAAAAACACCCTTTACTTCAAAAGTAAAGAATGCCTATAAATTTTGTATTTTTGATTTATTTCTCTATCCAGTAGAAAAAAAGATCATCCAAACCTTTTTGCACTCTAAATATTTTTAAAAATCTCCACCCTAGTTCGGAATTTTTAGATCAAGTGCAATAATATTATATTAACCTATTATGAATATAATGCCAAATTGACGTCAGAATTGGGAACAACTCGCGCTTACCACCAGCAGCAAGAATAAAACTACAACAAAAACAAAGTACCAACACAAAAAAGCCGATATTTGGGAATAACCCGTAATAGCCAGAAAAAATTGCCACAAGCGGAAGAAAAATATACGAAACCAATTGTAGTCAAATTAAACAAAAATAAAAAACTAAGTATTTCGAATAAAAACACGAGAGAAGAAATTGTCGCAGTCATTGACACAACGCCCGGCGCGGTTGCGCAAATTAAAAATATTTGTGTTGTTTCTATTTTTACGAGTACGGTTTGATTGTATTTAATCACAACAATAACTCTGGCTGTTCCGCTCGACTTCTTTTACAAATTGACACCTTAGTAGTTGTGCAAAAAATAGAGAGGCAATCAAAGACACTCTACCGCGAGCCGTTTACGTCATAATAGCAATCGAGATTTCATGCAGTCTGTCTACGTATTTATTTCAGAGAGTGTAATCTGAACGCTGTGCGCTTTCAATTCCCTTTCATTCTCTATATTACGCATACCGCCATTAATTTACTTAGTTGTTGACAAATCGAAGTAAATTCTGAAAATTTAATAAATTTTATTAACTCGGACCACGCGTAATTCCGGTTAGAGCATCAGCTCACTAAATTTATTTGAAGATTTCAAGCTCGTTTCATGCTATGTGTCTATGTAGTGGTGCTTGGCAGCTGTTGGTTTAGTCAGTGACTTCGACAGTCGATATGAGTTTTTTATGCAAATTTCGGTTAGTTGCACGAAAAAGGTTTGGGGCAAATCACTAACAACAAACAAGAAAATTATAGCTAGATTTATATTTTCGTTCTTCAAATAAATAACAGTGATTTACAAAGTGGATGACTTATCGATTTTCAGCGCAGATATCATCTTTTTATACATACATATGTAGTTAAATTATTTGGAATATTCACTCTAGTAAATGAATGATATTTCCATTGACGCGCGCCGATGAGGAATCAGTTTTTTAGTGTTTTTACGCCGATTGTGTTAATTCTGTCTCGAAATGAGTTATGAAGATGGCAACCAAAATTTTTTTTCGGGGTCTGGAAACGTATAGTAGAGATGTTGTTGAACTACAAGGTACGCGGTTTTGGTAATATTTAATCTATTATAATACCCAGAGCAAATAATGCAATGCAAGCCTCATCATACAGTATAAAGAAAACGAAGCAAAGAACAATTTCCTCAATCAGGGCTAATTCAAACCCTCATTTGAGAATATTTTTTTAATGTTTTGGCAGTAGTGAGGATCTTTCACATCATATTATATAACTAAGAATATAACATCTGAACAAATTCGACTCGGAAATTTCAACAACGCGTACAAACCGAATGGATAAAAAAAATGTCCTAGATTGATACAACCTTTTTTATGTTCGTGTGAAGTTTGAATTCCATATGTCACTTAGTTAGTTATCTGTTTGATTAAAGCACGAAAAAGTTGTCGGGCGATTTGTACCAAGGAAAAAAATTTAACAACGAGTGTTTGAATTTTTTTTGATTACTAATGACTATGGAATCGCTAAAAATATTGCAAAATTGCTTAGGGCAGTTTATTTTATCACCAATACAAGTATTTGCCGTGAACTCATCGAAAATCATGTGAGTCGTCCATTCACCTCTGTTAATGAAGATAACTTCGAAACAAGTTAAAGAAACAAAGCACGAAAATCGTTGTGTTGGCATCAAAGAGATAGCAGAATATCTCCCCATCTCTTATAGATCGACTCAACACATTTTGGGTATGAAGCGTATCAATGCTAGACTCGTACCAAAAGACCTGAAACTTTTGAAAAAACGATATCGAGTAGAAGTCGCAAAAGAGATGCTTGGCTACGTAGCTGAAGACCCTACCTTCATCAAACGCATCATTACTAGCGACGAAACGTTGGTTTATTAATATGACGTCGAAACTGTCCAACAATCAATCGAAAAACGCTTTAAAAATTAGCCAAAACCGAAAGTCTACTGACTGCCGTTGTATTTAAGGTGTAATTCTTTAATCATCAGACTTCTTCAGTAATTCAAATAGCGGAAGCAAACTTCTTCAGTTGAAAATGTCAAAATACACTCATTATTCACAAACACTCGAATTGCTAGTTATAACCGCTGAAGATCACTAAAATAACAATGAGTGATATAAAGAAATCCAAAGAAGCTGCATATGTGGTTATATGTGAGTATAAGAGGCAATTAAAGAAGCAATTTTTGAAAGCAATCAAAGCCATCATTTACATTAAATATATCTACTTTTTATAAGTAATAATATATACCTGATATACACTCATATATGTATATATATAAGTGTACATATACTTGTATGTATATAGATATTTACTTTTAAGGCGCCAAAAATATTTATTTCCGGCACAAATTCGAAAGCCACTTTTGAAATTGTGGAAAAAAATTAGCAACGCAAAATGTAAATAAACAAATTTGGAGAATGGCTTCTTGTGCGGCCTGTGTGACCACTTCCGCTTAACTAAAAATATACAAGCGTAAAAAATTTTAATAAAATCACTACACTTTACTACCCTTTATCTATATTCCATGAAAAAGTAATAATAATAAAACGGTTTACCCTTCTTCGTTGAGTAAAGATGCAGCAATCAAAATCGCGCACATTTATTCAAATGAGGATATTCACCTTACAGAAGACCTTGAAGAAGATTTTCGTTAATTTGCTTCTGATATTTTGATGTGAAACGGCCGCGCATGCGTTGGAGCTGAGCTAGAATTTCAAGCACTAATTTCTGTAGATATTGAAAAAACTTGAAGAGTTGCAAACCAAATGACAGCATAATTATCTAAAATGCAAATTACATTTTAATAATATGTATATTTATGAGCGTGTGAATATGGCCGCCAGTTAATGGAATATGCAGCTACGCTTAGCTAAATTCGAAGACTTTCGCACGTTTGGTGCTCAAGCGCGTAGCACAAAAATACTTTTTAAAGTGCATTGACTGTGAACTTTGGCCGAAAAAGATCTTTAATAGAGGTTTAATAATTTAATAATTTTTCCTTTTTAAGTAGGTCTTTAAGCGCCTTGGAAACTGTGTGCAATAGCATCCTCTTCACACAAATTGACTCCGCTTTGAGGTAACATGTTTATTCAAGCCTTTTCCCTCTTTGCTTTTTGTGTTTACACTAACAAGTACCGGTTCAAAAATCTTCAAAGTTAAATCGGTCGGATCGGTTTATTCGAAAAACATGACTTGGTCTCAGGGTTCGCCGAACTTTATTTAGCAGAAATACGAGTATATCGTGTCATTAATACATTTCGAGGCTCCAATGGGATCCTTCAGCATTTAACAGTTATATTTTGATGTCAAAAGACCCTTCTGAATAACGAAAGATCTGCATGAAAGCGTCTGCGACTTCTACAGCCCAAAATTTTTGTATGTATTTTTTGCTTGGCATGAAAGTATATCTAATTATGTATTAAGCAAAAAGAATGATATGTAAGCATTAACTTTTTGCATATAAGATGAGACTGTCACATGATCCGCTGCTCTACGTTGACATCAAAATACAGTTGCTGCATATTAAATACAAAATCGTGTTTTAATCTGAAGTAGATTGCTGTCAACTTGAGTGTATTCATTAACGTTCACCAGTTTGTAACCTTGACCATGATATATACAAAAGTAAAGGTTAAATATTGTACAAAAAAAAGCAATCAAATTTTGATTTGCTGTTATTTTTACAGATATTTGGAAAGAAATTGTAATGCCTTAATGATAATGCCATTAACTCGTCTGCCTAAAGTAAAGATGTAAAATAGAATTCGATTAGTTAAAACTAGTTATTTTTTATAATAAAAGAACGTCTTTCTAATCGGCTGGATTGGAATAAAAGTTGTATACAGCAAGTTTGTGTATCTCAACGTCCTAAATATAGATTAGAGATTATTCTTGAAAAAAGAATATTTATGAATTGTGTTCCTATAATTTTCTAACAAAGCTAATACATAGATGGAATCATTTGTGAGATGATGAACTCGTATATTTTCTTGAATAGCATCGTGAACTACTTTTAAGTGTCTGCTTCGATTACGCGAGCAACAGTTTAAAGGTTTCTGAAAATTGTGAAAGTATCAAGATTTGTCAGTGCTCTCGAAAAAGAACTCTGAAATCGTAAGGATTATTAATAACATCTCAGAACTGTAGAATAGAGAATAGATCAGCTCAGCTCATTATGCTGATCATTAATATATACATTTTATAGGGTCACCCACAGTTTCTTCTGGATCTTACAAACTTCGTGGCAAACCTAATATACACTGTTCAGGGTATAAATATTCACATTCTTAAGTATTATTATAGAGGAATGGTCGCCTTACAAAAAGCTTTTAGACTCGATAAAATTATAAGAACCTAATCAGGCGCTTAAACAACAATTAGAGAGAGATGTAGTTATTAATTTTAATGGTCTCATTATAGTAGTACAATTCCTGGTCTTTGGTTTAACAAAGTTCTTTATTTTAGTCAAGTCTTAAGAAGATATGATTTTCATATGCAATCAATATATTTAATAGAAGTATACTATATATTAAAAAAGCTGT
This sequence comes from Bactrocera oleae, assembly GCF_042242935.1. NCBI lineage: Eukaryota > Metazoa > Arthropoda > Insecta > Diptera > Tephritidae > Bactrocera > Bactrocera oleae. The sequence goes on along the minus strand of NC_091540.1, from coordinate 67,794,471 downwards.
AACTTAAAATTATGTTCACTTTAAGCACAAAATGTATTTAATTTTACATCAAACACATGTCACAGCCAATGATTTGTATTACCACGGTAACTTCATGGCGTATAAGTAATCTGCAGATGGAATATCGAATCTTTGACGACACGGCGAATGAGTAACATAAATTCGAGAAGACTCATGGACATTAATATGTAAAAATGTTACATACAATCTACTAATAAGTGCATGTCAATTGAAATTGGCGCTAATATAATAACGTTTAACTGTATAATACCCTTATAGTTAATACTTTATTTATTTCCCATTTCGAATTGTAAGAAATTATATTAGCCTGCAAACCGTAAAGAAATTTCAGTTAAATTCTAATTGATGTACATAAGTATACATATATCACATAAATGTGTTGTCACATAATAACTTAATGTCCTCCGTTCATGAAACTATCAGCAACTCTACTCAGGACTAGTTAAGGATGGCAAACATTGATCGATTGCGTGACGCTTTTGCATCTAATAAAGCTCGCAACTCGTATTAATAAGCCATAATAGTAGCAAATAAATTTGAGCGCTTTGCTTACAAAAGGCTTAATGAAAATTGCCTATTAATGATTTTTGTAGTAGAGAATAATAACTAATAAGCAATGGCATGTCCATTCAGGAAAGTCAGGAAAAAATATAATCGTATCTGATTATACATAAATCTGAATATATGGTTTACTTTTACACGATTTTTGCTGCCTCGAGACTCGAACCTATTAACAACAAATTTGCTGCCACTACCTCAATACACTACCCTAAAACAGAACAATAAAAGTCTATGTAATGTACATAAAATCTTTTATCTTAGTAAATATTCATTTATATAAATATAAAGTATATATGCATGTATGTGTGTGATTGAAAACTTGCAAGGATTAGTTCAAATAAGTGAACAAACTTTAACGTTTATATAATATTTCTCATAAGGAATAACTAACAGCAACAGCCAGCTGACTACCACAACAGCAACAAGAAAAAAACGTTCACTTCGGCTGCATCGAAGCTATAATACCCTTCACAGGTGTATCTCTTAAAACATATAAAATCATGAAAGGGTTTAAAAAGGTATTTTCCTTGATATTGTGCGGTCAGTTTTGTATTAGATGCCATACGATAGTGGTCCGATTTGACTAGTATTTTCGCGTTGTCTTGGATAATAAACTTCGTGGCGGTATCTTGTCAAATAAAAAAGTTTTCCATACAAAGACTTGATTTTGATCAATTAATTTGTCTAAAAGCTATATGCTATATATGCTGATCTGAACAATTTCTTCGGAGATAGCACCATTACTATAAACAATAAAACATGCCAAATTTCGTGAAGAAATCTCGTCAAATGAAAAAGTTTTCCATATAAGCATTTGTTTTCCATCGTTCAGTTTGACAGCTATATGCTATAGTGGTCCGATGTCGCTGTTTCCCACAAATGAACAGCTTCTTAAGGAGAAAAGAGCATGTGCAGAATTTCAGATCGATATCTCAAAAAGCGAGCAGATTATTTATGTATACTTAATAGGGTTTCCTTCCGGTTGTTACCCAGAATGGCATATTAAATATACTAGATATGCACGGTATCGAAAATAATATTGAATACTGCTTACAAAGCAAATACATAAATGCATATACACGTGTAAATATTTTGAGCTTTCTTGCATTATTTCCATATTTTTATTTGCCTTGGATTTTGCACGCACCGAAAACTTTCGTCAGCAGCAAACAAATGCTCAGTGTGACAGCTGGTTAGCTGAACAAATACAAACAAATGGATTGATGTGTACAGTTATACGTGACAAGCGAATTGCTTGACATATGTAAATGTCATTGTACATAATAATTCGCCAGTTCCACCAGCACCATATAATGTTATTTTTTTTTATGCTTTTTTCTATGTTCGTGTGCATTTTATTTGCGTGTATAAATTATGTTTTTATGCAGAGTTATATATTCAGAGCCAAAGCATAGCGACTCGATCTCGTGTTCAACGACCATACCCAACTAATAAGACATTGTGCCATTTTTGGCTAATGCAAACTTCCGGCCGAACTGAGGACGAGTCCTTTGAATCTACGGCTAACTTTGCTTATAAAAACTTTAACGGTATTTAATGTTGATTGCTTGTGCATGTGGGTGACTAGGCTGGCGTCCGTGCGAGAAATTTTTAAATAAATTTTAAATTTAAAATCTATATAACGGTGCATGTTTGTATATTCTTTTCAAGTCCACTCCCAGAAGTTTTTTGTTATATTATATAAAAAGATAATACCAAGATTCAATATGAATTTGTCGCTCTAATATCATACGATTTCTTACAGTTGTAAAGCAAAGAGACTTCGTGTTAAGTCGATGTTTAATATTTTTTTATCTTTTTAAGCTCTACTAGCTTCCACAGTAAGAAGAATTAATATCGATAATCATGTTCGAAAAAAATCTTTCAACCGGAATTAAGTCTGAACAAAATGCTATCTGATCAAATTTGACCCGGACTGACAAAAAAGCCACATTTCCCCTTCAAAATAGGCTCCTGAGCTATTTTCCATACATTTACTATAAACCTCGGCTGTGAAGGTCTTCAGCATGTTTCGATTTTTCGGTTTCGTCTTATTTTTGTGTGGGAGATAATTATGCTGATCTTTTTCAGAGCAATTTGAAGCTAGACCCAAGTGATATGTGCGATAACTTAGAGTTTGCAACTCCAAAAAGTTCATTTTTTACGACACGCTTTGAAATGAGTTATAAAATGTCGGCTTCACCCACTAACTTTGCACTTGTAAAGTTAATTGCTACACAAAATCGTCGTTTTAGCACCAGCATGAAATTTCGTATATCTCTTTCAGCTCTAGCTATTCTGTGGGTATCAGCACTAGTAAACACTTTTCCCATAAATTTCTTGTAGGGCAGGTTAGTAGTTATTAAAGCTGCTTCGCGAGCACATCCTTTCGGCAGCAACTAGCATGAAGTTTCGTTGTTGGTGTGTGTACTTTTTGTGGACTTTTGCAAACTTGACTCAAATGTATGCCACCAAAAAGTAGTCAACGTTCGTTTAGCCTAAAATTGGTTGCATTCGTGACACAGCCGACTGGCGGGGCAGTCAGAGTCATTGAGGCAGGACCAAACCAAAAAATTGACAAGTACTTTATAAACGCCGTTTTCCAAAATTGTGTTTAGGAAACCGAAACAAAAGCTCTGCTCGTAAAATTTTTACATTTGTAATGTCTATGTAAATCATTTATCAAAAGTGATGTGTTGAAAGTAAACGAAAATTTTCAATTCAAAATTACAAATTACTACTATTTTGTCTCTTTGTCGTTGCAAATTCAAAATTTCGCATTAGCAAAACATCTGGCAAAATTTTGAGCACTCGAGTAAAGGAAACGCATAATAGGTACTCGGGAATTCGTTCTATAAAAATTTAATTTAATAAATGTGTTTGAAAAGTTGAACAAAAAATAAAAACTAAATTAAGCAAATCCGCTGTTTGAACTGAAGTCTCCACGAGCGTACACGAAAACTAAAAAAAATGTTACACAACCCAAGATCTGTGCCCCCAAAAACCCTCAGCATGCCAGTGAACTTGAAGAAGCGCAGCAAGAAACGCATGAAGAAGATCATTTCACATGTGAAGTTTCAGAAATTGATTGTGCCCCGGCCGGATGTGCTGCACGGCTACCTGCGGCACGAGGAGATCAATCGCTATTTGGAATACCTGAAGAATCGTTACAGTTTCGTGCAACTTCATCTGCTCGGCCTAACGCACGAGCGTCGTCAATTGAAGGCAATCGAAATCGATTGGAATAGCGTGCAGAATTTGGAGGCTGTCGAACGTGAACGTACGCGTCGCATGCTTTACGATAAATCCACAGTCACGCCACCGCCACAAAATGTGCACAGCGGCATACAGGCTCGCAATACGATCTTCATAGAGGCCGGCACGCATGCGCGCGAATGGATTAGCGTAGCGGTGGCCTTGAATTGCATCTATCAGCTGACAGAGAAACATTTGCGCAATTATGAGTTGCTGCGCAAGTTGCGCTTTATCATTGTGCCCGTCACGAATCCCGACGGTTATGAATATACGTTCGTGAAAAATCGTCGTTGGCGCAAGAATCGTCGACCCATTCGTCATAGCCGCCACATTGGTACCGATTGTAATCGCAATTATGACTTTCACTGGGAAGATGGATCCTCGAAAAGTGGTCGCAATACATTTAAAGGTCTGAAACCGTTCTCCGAGCCGGAGACACGCGCCATGCGAAACATGCTGTGCAAACATAAGGAGAACTTGTTATTCTTTCTGTCGCTGCACTCGTATGCGGAGAGCATTATGTACCCCTGGGGATATAGCAAGTGAGTTACAATGTGATTAAGGGCAATCTAAAGATTTAGTCTAATCTCCACATGCTCGATTTATGACGAGCCAAGTCGATTAGCCATTTCCGTTCGTCTGTCTGTATATAAGCGAAATAGTCCCTCATTTTTGAGATATCGATCTAAAATTTTGCACACGCCTTTTTCTCCCCAAGAAGGTGCTCTTTTGTCGGAACCACCGATACCAAACCACTATAGCATATAGCTGCCATACAAACTGAACGATCAAAATGAAGCTCTTGAATGAAAAACTTTTTTACTTGAGAAGATATGTTCTCGAAATTCGGCATGGAATATTATCCAAGGCAATAGTACAATCTCTGAAGAAACTGTTCAGATCGAGCCACTATAGCATATAGCTGCCATACAAACCGAACGAACGGAATCAAGTCCTTATATGAAAAACTCTTTTATTCGTCAAGGTTTCTTCATGAAATTTGGCATTGGTTATTGTCTATGGGAATGGTGCTATCTCCGAATATATTGTTCGGATCAGACCAATATAGCATATAGCTGTCATACAAAATGACCGATCAAAATCAAGTTCTTTGCTTGGAAACTTTTGTGAATTATAGCTACATTGTGACGAAGTTTACTTTTTTTTAAATTTAAATTTTAAACAATTGGATTCCGTTTTAAAACATTTAAAAATATAGTATATTTTTTATCAAGTTATGGAGAATTGCAAGCGATTTTTTATAATCAATGAAATATATAATATTATTTTCGGAAAGAAAAATTAAAATTTACTTCAATACCCCCTATTGCAGAGACCTGCCGGATACTTGGCAAAAATTGGAAAAACTAGCGCTAGCCGGTCGCAATGCCATAAAAGCCTACAATGGCAGAAGTTATCGCGTCGGAAGCATAGCAAAGTTTGTTCTTCAAAAATAGAAATTTCAAAAATGTATAATAAATGTTTGCGCCATCCTTAGATTAACGAAACGACGCATATCCGGCTCGATTGTGGATTACGTTTTCGGCGTAATAAACGTGCCTTTGGCGTTGGTTATGGAATTGCCATCGCAATCTTTGGGCTTTCAGCCGCCAGTGGAGTCCATTAGCCCGATTGGACATGAGAGTTGGTTCGGCATACGAGAGATGTGCAAAATGGCGTATGACATAGAGCCACCCTATTTGAAAATTGAAGAGACGCTATTGACTAAAGCGCTGACTAACGCCAGACAGCCACTACATGAAGCCGGCGCAGCGTTGAATAAGCAACCGCTCTACAGAGCACTGATGCCCACCATCAAAACTGAGCAAGTGCTGAAGAACACACAAGTGCCTGTAAAGGGTTGAATACATCATATATATATATATATATATATATATCATATTTCCATATTTCTTTTTAAATTTGTAATGCATTTTCGTCCATATAAAAAATAAAAGCATATTCTCGCATTTCAAATACTCAAATCTCTTTATTTGTTAACTAATACCCATAAGTAACTAATATACTACACATGCATACATATTTACATATATAAGGATGTTTGTTATTTCACAAGTTGATTTTTGCACCAGGGTATATTATATCTGCCACATAAAATGTATTATATATGTATAATGGTCAGCATGACTTAGCCATGTCCATACGCCCGTCTATCCGTCCACCTGTCTGCATATACCAATTAGTCCCACAGTTTTTGAGATATCGCTCTAAAACGGTCTGAATGACTTTATCTATAAAAACATTGCTTTAAAAGTTATATGCAGTCAAAGTTATACCGCTGATGCGCTGAGCATTCATACAAGTGCCTTACAAATTCTGTGTTGCTCATACGACATGGTGTACTGAAACTTCAGCGTAATCAACTTGAGAAATAACGAACATGCTAATGTATATGTACGCCATATATATGTTTAATATTAGTGAAATTTCTATTATATTATATAAATTGTGCTCATTAAACCGTTGTGTGTGAAAACTTTTGAAAATCTCTTCTGCTGCTGACTGCTTTACAAAAATATACACATTTTTGATTCGCCTACAGAATGAATACAGATTTTTGTTGTTGTCGATATTGTCGCACATTTTTGGAAACTGAAAAATTGTCAATTTCGAAACGCGCACATTTCATTTTATTTATAAAGTATACTTAATGGTTCAATGCTTGAAGAATATAACGAAAATAAATCCATTAAATAGTGAAAATAAGAGGAAAGTAAAAATTTCAAAATTACAAGTACAATGAAGGGACTTGAGATACTGTTGTACATAGGGTGGTGTTTTAATCAGATATATGCCAAAGTTATTGGATTCGTTTGTTGTATTAAAAACACATATGTATATATAATCGGTGAAATATAGCGCTACAACTTTCACCGTTCTATCGTTAGTTGTAACGTACTATTTTAGATTTATAACTACTTGTAGTATATTTTATTCAGCATTCTCGTCTGTGGTTGTTGTGGGGCTTCTTGGCGCGGCATATTTCAAACGCAATTTCTCGTATGTTTTACGATCCTAAAACAATAATAAAATAATAAATGTATTAATATATAAATTACAGCCTATTTTCAAGCGCTTATAAAAATTTAGTAGTAACTCACCTGCGCACTAACTGAAGGTCGTATGAGTTTTATGGCGTGCTCGAAATGCGATTTACGCACACGCAGATCCATCGAGTCCGGGTTGTGTATGGACTCTTTCAATGCCAACATGGCGGATTGCCGCACCAGACCAGCCAAGTCCGCGCCGGTATAGCCGTCCGTGCACTCCGCGATGGCTGTGAAGTCGACATCGTCCGCCAATTCGGGTCTAGTGCGTTGCTGTGCGGGATAAAAAACCAAAGGAAAAACAAATTATATATAAAAACAAATTATATATAAAAACAAATTATATATAAAAACAAATTATATATAAAAACAAATTATATATAAAAACAAATTATATATAAAAACAAATTATATATAAAAACAAATTATATATAAAAACAAATTATATATAAAAACAAATAAATAAGGTTAATAAATTAACCAAAAAGCAATTTTTTTACACATAACTGCATAATATATTTATAGCAAATGTTTCTCACCTTCGTTGTAGCCTCTAGTATAGCGACACGCTCCTCTTTTTGCGGCAGTCCTACATAAAGTATCGTATCCAAACGTCCGGGACGCAGTATAGCCGGATCGATTATGTCCGGCCGATTACTGGCGGCCAAAATGTAAACTCCTTTACGATCTTCGACACCATCCATTTCGGTAAGCAATTGGTTGACGACACGCGTACCTGAGCCGCCTTCATTCGTATCGGAACGCTTCGGGCACAGCGAATCGAATTCGTCAAAGAAGATGACACATGGTGCCGAGTTACGCGCACGCTGGAAACAAGCGCGCACAGCACGCTCACTTTCGCCCACATACTAAAATGTTAATAAGCAATATATTGAGATGATAATTTGAATTTTCGCTTGAAGCACGAAATTGTACACACCATATTCATTAGCTCCGGTCCCTTAACCGATATGAAATTAATGCCCGCCTCATTGGCAATGGCTTTAGCAAGTAATGTTTTACCGCAACCCGGCGGTCCACAGAGCAGCACACCCGACGGCGCAGTCAAGCCAAGTGTGAGCAATTTTTCCGGGAATTTCACTGGTGCCAAGACGGCCAATTGCAATTCCTCGCGTATATCTTGCAAGGAGCCGACATCGGCCCACGTCACATCTGGTACTGTTATGAAGCCTTCACGTTTTGAAGAGGGCTGCACGACTTTGACTGCCTCCATGAAATCTTCTATGGTGATGCAGAATTCGGAGGCGCATGTTAAATCCGTTGGCGGATTGTCGAGCCAATTAAGTAGCTCCAAAAGTGATGGATCCGATAAATTGGGCGCGTCTGTTGTTGTATTCGATGACGGCTTGCTGGACTCAACTGTTTTAGTATCGTCAATAGTGGTTGCCACTACCTCCGTTGATTTTACGCTACTATCGGCAATTTGTACATTTGTTGCATTGTTGCTTGACTCAGCTTTAGCTGCATCCTCCCCCTCCACATCCACATCCATTGCCTCAGCGTCTTTCTTTTCAGTAGTCGTAGCTTCGATCGTTTCGGCGCCATTAGTTTGGCTTTCCGGCTTTTCCTCTCCATCTTCTGTGGCTGCTTTTTCTGCGCTGCTGGTTGCGGTAGATTGTGTTCCTTCTACTGTTTGTTCGTCCTCTGCTTTGGCATTTGCATCAATTGATGCTTCATCTTTACCATTTTTGTTTTGCTCAGCTGGTTTGTTACTAGCATCGGTGCTTTCATCAGCTTCATCGTCCAAATCCACTATGGTGATGTTGCGTTGCGATTCCAACTGGAAGGCGCGTATACATTCTGAACACCTATTGGTAATATATGCGAAAATATTCAGTAGAAAAAAAAAAGGTTTATTGCCTTCAAACTTTTATACTTACTTCCGCTTGACTGCAATTGTGGCAGCGCGCGAAACCAGCGCTAGCAGGTCGGCACCGACATAGCCAGGTGTTAGCTCTGCTATTTTATCGAAATCACAATTCGAATCAATCAACAGTCCATAGCAAATTATTGTCAATATATCTTTGCGATCTTTACGCGTTGGTATGCCAATAGCAACCTCATGATCGAAACGGCCAACGCGACGTAATGCCGGATCCAGCACATCAGGTCGCGTGGTTGCGCCAATCACCAAAACGCTTTGCCCATCTTCTGTTAACTTCAAATTGTCCAAGCTGCTAATCAATTGCGACACAATACGACGTTCCATATCTTTTTGTGCCATCGAGCGGTTCGATGAGATAGCATCGATTTCATCGATAAACAAAACGCTAGGCGCATACATAGTCGCTTGCTCGAAGACGTCCCGTATGCGTTCTTCCGACTCACCGGAGACGCCGGCAATCAATTCAGTGGCCGCAACTTCGATTAGTGGCAAGTTTAATTGCTGGAAAATTTTTGTTAATTAAATTGGCAAATATTGTATGCCAAATATTTAATTATGTTTGTATGTATATACTTACCCCTGCAATAGCATGCGCCAACAAGGTTTTACCACATCCAGGTGGCCCATGTAATAGTAGTCCACGTGGTGGCATTAAGCCCAAAACGAAATAAATATCCGGTGATTTTATATGCATTAAAAGTTCACAAAGCTCTTTCAGTGTTTTTTCCATGCCACCGATGTCTTGGAAAGTTTCACGTGACTTTCGCAAAACAACTTCTTTCTTGAACTTGCGTTGACGCAGTTGATTAATTTGACTTGATGCTGTTGTTGGAAATGCCCCAGAAGCGGCATCATTATTTTGTTGATAACCGGATAAACGATTTGAACGCTGCATTTGTTGCAGTTGTTGACGCATATGTTGCTGCTGCTGCTGCTCATTGTCACGCCTATCATACAGTTGAGCAGTTCTATCGTTCTTTTCTATTGATATGAATTGTATATTCGTATTGAACTTGGAATATTCGGAAGTTATACCTCCATTCGGCTCCAACTTACGCTTTTTATGCGGCTGTTGTTGTTGCTCCGTCGATTCGGGAAACTCGTGACGCTTCTGAGCACCAAGCGTGACAGATACGCCACTAGTGGAATCGGTCGTAGCTGAATTTGACGAACCCTTGGACGATGACTCTTGCGGTACATTACTTTTAGTGAGTATAACACCGGAAAATGATTTTGTTGTACTGGTTGCATTCTGGGCTACTACTCGAAAAATAAAATTTAACCAATATTCAAAATTATTATGCGCAAGCTTGGCATTTAATAGTATTTACTTACTGCCATCTGAAGATTTGCCATTTGTACAAGTATCATCTGCGCTGTCATCATCGCTGCTGATATCAATCGCTTCACCAGCAGTTTGTTTAGTTGTTGTTTGTTTCATTGCATTTGTCTTTGGTTTTTGATATAGATTATTCATTAAATTGTTCATCAGATTACTGGACACCGAATCCTGAAAAATAGATAGACAGTTAGAAATAGGGCTTAGATGTTATTATAGATATTATGGATAAAATCAACACACTTACGTCCATAACTTCCAAATCAGAACCATCCGAATCATCTCCACTAGACGGTTGACTTTCCAAACCGTAACTGTGCGAAACAATGCGATAAGCTGAAATCGACAATAAAAACAAAGTCAAATAACAAAAGCAAAGTAATAAACGATTAGCAGAAGTACTTTTTTAACACTTGTACATATATCTTTCTGAAAACATATGTATTTAACTCACCTTGTTCAACAAGAGCACGAAAGGGGGCTTGTTTGCGACGTGTATACTCGGGATAACGCTCCATTAACTGCCTTGTCATTACAGTTACATCCAAAAACTTTTTGTCCACATTTTCTTCTAAATACTGCAAAAAATATATCACCGATTCATTAATCCGGCATATAAACATGTAGTCATTTCGGTAGCCCCAATTCAAAGTTTAAAGCCTCATATACATAACCTCAACATATGTTCAACATCAGGCTATTAAGCTTAACTATTCGCGGATATTTACCTGCTTAACACGATTAATTATTAAAGGATCATGCAAAAGTGGCTTATTTTTCTTCATTTTCTATTTGTTTTAACAAGGCTGAGCAGCTATTAAAATGAACAAACTAAGAAAATCGCGACGCCCGCTACTAGCGCACTAACCGAACGTCGTTGCCAACTTTCATTAAAAAGTTAACCACAGCATGCCAGATAAACCGGTAACAAATTTTCAAATACATGATTTTTGCTCACATATCTAGCAATATCACAACAACTAAGTTATAACGCGTTTTTAATTAGTGCGCAAACCATTGACTAGAAAAATAAAATTCATTCTAATATAATGCATATGTTTCCAAACAACATTTAAGGGCTTTTCCAGTATGGCAAGGACATTGAGATCTAATTAATCGATTATGGTATATTACTCACTAAGCCTGAGGTTAGACGTTACATAACTATTTATTTTCAAAAACTAACGACATACAATTTTAATATAAATTTTCCTCTCATTCTTAACAAATATGATTAAATAATTTAATCCCATTTAATTTATATTATTTGTATAACATTCAATAAAAAACAAGAATAAACTATTTTTTATGTATATGTAAAATTCGTCTTTAATCTCAGTTAATACCAAAAATTGCATTTCTTACATTTTTATGTTTTTAAATCGACTGATATGATAAGAATTACGGTTTCTTGAAAGGTGTATATAATTTGATACTTGAAAGTTATCGATAACTTTGAATAATCATTATTAGCGTGTCACATCTCTATTTATTAACTCAGTGTAGAAACAGAAATAAACATTTGTTTACAAAAACTTTCAATTCATTGTCGTGTTCAAGTTTAAAAACTACTGACTTGTTGCTGTTTTCTATTTTAAAATGGGTGGATGTCGTTGTTCATTTCGCGATTGCAGTGTGGGGACGTCTCAAAACCCCGGCATGCATTTCTTCCATTTTCCATTAAATGATAAAGAGCGCTACAAACGCTGGTTGACATTAGCCAACACAATGCACTTTATTGACATGCCAAAAACCTTTCAAAGGAACCGCGTTATTTGTGCTAGGCATTTTCGTGATGAATGCTTTAAAAACTATAAACGAGACGGTATAAATAAGGGCGCTGAGCCAACACTGCTGCGCTTAAATGACGAAATGGCTTTGGATTATGCTCAAGTGGAGGAGAACGGTGGACCCGAATTGATCAAGTTACCAAATTGTACACTAAAACATTTAATTCCGCCGCAAGGATATGTGTTTGCCTTTTCCTTTCATGACAATTTGGTTGTAAGTGAATACTTGGAGGAAAATAATATTGTACTAGGGAACACAGCTGAAGCTAAGCAATTACTTAATGCAAAAAGGAATAGAAACGAGGATGTGAACACTGAGGATAATAGTGATGCAAAGAAAATAAAAATTTTAAATTCCACCACCATCAACTTGCCTTCCATAACAAGTGACTCTATATCAGCTGATACAATTATTAACTTAAAAATCGGCCAGTGTACCACAGATTTGAATATACCACTGGATATCGACGATAATTTCGAACCTGAAGCGGCGGTCGAGGATATATCAATAGAAGAAGAAGAAGAAGGCGAATATGATTTAGTCCAGATCGACAATTATATAAATGAGAATTCAGTCGAATTGGAAAGTGATAATATATTTATAAAGCAACAATGTGATGAACTGTCTAAACAGTTGCAAGATAAAGATGATAAATATGTTAAGAAATCAGAGGAATTGTCAGCACGGATTCAGGAGCTGGAAGCGGAGCTCATGAAATCAAAAGATGAGTTAAAAAAGAAAACAACCATATTAAGTAGCACCGAAATTGAGCTAGAAAAAGTCAGCACTGCATACCAAAATCTATTGGAAAACTACGAAGAATTAGATAATAAATATAGAAATGAGTTAGAGATCAATAAAAATACTTCGAAAGTAAACCAACGTTTGCAGCAAGAAAAAACTCGTTTAAGTGAAAAATGCGTGGAATATGAAAAACAAAAACAGCTAAATCAAAAAGAAGCAGTAACTACTAGTCAGGCATCGTCATCATCATCGTCAATGAGCAAAGAGATCGTCATTGGTAATCGACGACACACTGCATCTGGACACAATAATATGCAAAACACACCGTCAAAGGCACAACTATTTAACGGTATTAAAAAATACATATCATCATCTATGCTTGCATTGCTGCGCATGGAGATGTTCGGCAGCGCGGATCGTGATTGGAAACCCGACGAAAAACGTGTGGCTATGGACCTGCTACAACTTGGCGATGAAGTGTATAAATATATAAATGATGAATGGCGTTTCCGCTTACCCGCCTTAGGTGAAGTAAGAGTATGGCTTGCAGACACTTCAAATTCAATAGATGAAGACGAGGATCTCTAATATCTAGATAGAAGAAAATAATTGTAAAAAGGAATTTTTAATTAGTTTTAATTATTTATTTAATGAAAGAATATTAGTGTTTATATAGATAAAATAGAAATTTGTATAATTTTATTCATTGACAGGATACAAGTTTTAAAACATTGTTGCATTATCTGCGAAGCTTGTTGCTACCGGACTATCCAAATTGCAAATAATTGACGTGCTCTGAAATAAATATTTATTGTTATTTAAGAATAATAAATATATGGTAAGATTTAAAAATATCTATTAGGACTAAAGAGGTACAAAAATATTGCATATAATTTGTATACAAAATTAATTTGTCTTTGCTTATTTAAGTAACTAATATGTTTTTCTTTCAGCTCAGACCACCCACAAAATGTAAACAATATAAAACCAATTACTGAATAAGCTAACATTGTAACTGACACTCTTTATATTGTAAGAAATAATCATTATTGTGAAATAGCTTTAAGAAAATAAGAAAAATGTGTAAATAAGAGTAAGTTGGAAATAAAGAGCTTAGTTATCCATCAGGACAACCAAAATAATCGTTCGGAATTATTGTATATACTATTAATATTTATATATTATGAATACTTCCTTATAAAGTGCAGTTAGTTTACATATGTATGCTCACGTCCTTTTTGAACTAAGAACCTGCAAATTTGTCAGAACCGCCGATATTGGACCACTATAGCATATAGCTGACATACGAACTGAACGATCAAAATAAAGTACTTGTATGGTTTTTATTTGTGAATGGCTTCGGTGCAACTGAAGTTAACGTCTTTCTTGTTATTCTTATCAGTTCATATATGCTTTCGTTTTTATACAATACATATATCAAGTATTTATTTATATATACCGTACAGTCTTACACATACCTGCACTTCTATAACGCATATATTCTGCGTTGATGCGTCACATAGTCGCCCTGTCGGACAGCTGCCAGTCACATCAGTGGGTCGTGTTGCACCAAAACAAAATGCAAACGTGTTGCGACTCGTACAAGCGAATACTTGATTTTCATTGCACAATCCACAACTAGACGTATCACCGCAGCTTGCAGAGGCACCATTGCTCTGGAAGCAAATATTGGGTAAATCCGAGCAGATGAGTCCATCAGCGCAATGAAATATCTGGTCCGTAATGGGTACGGTGCCTATGTTTGTTACATACATTTTGTTTAGTAAAAAGGATCACTTATGTTTGTAAGCTGTAACTGTACCTCCAAAGCATAGATAAAATGATGTTTCGTTAATGCACGCTGCGCTATTGCTCTGACAGACATTACAGGCTTGGCCGCTCACATACCAAACACTTGATGAAAAGATGAAAAGCGCTTGCTGTGGCCGCAATGAAAAAAATATATAGTGTTAAAATGTTATAACCGTAAAATGAGCACAACAGCGCCTGCTTACCAATATTACGCATTTAATTTGCATTTTGTTAACTAATTTAGTTGACAATAGCTTTCGCAGATAACTTCAGCGCGACTATGCTTTTATAGCTATTGTCTCTCTGTCTTTTTAAAAAATTCCGCAATTCGCTAAGATTAATGTAAATATTGTTTATGGCTTATATACTATGTTATATATAAGGCTGCTGGAGAACTAGTTTCAAAACACGTTCATTATTATACAGCACTGGGCGATATTTCAGCATTTAGAATATGACATTCGTCCGTTTCCTTTTAACGGTTGAATCGAAATCTATTATAAAAGTTAGGTGATGTTAAATGTTTGAATTTGTGGGTTATGGAAAAAAATAATTTCGAATCATTATTATAATTATATAACCTGATTTTGAAACAGCGATTATATTTAAAAGTAAAGTGTCATTAATAATTACTCAAAGGGGTTGTACCTTCTATTATATAAGTTAATAAATAACTATTATTTTAAAAATTACACAATGCTCCTGAGAAAATACATATATAAATATATATACAATTACATTTTGCAATGTATGTTGTAAGCAAAATTTAATTTAAAGCAATTTAAAACTTCCTAATACTTATCTATTAGCACAATTTTTCAATTAAATTGTTCACATACATCTTTATAATTTATTAAGTGCATTTCATAGTCTTTGCTTTAATAAAAACACAAAAAACAATTAAGAAAAAACATTAACTTCGTTTGCACCGATGCTAAAATACCCTTCTCAAATAAAAAAAAATTTCATACAAGAACTTGATTTTGATCGTTCAGTTTGTATGGTGCCTTCCTTTAAAAAAACTTTGGTTACCGTATTTACCGCTGGGTAACATGTTGCTATCACAAAATTAAAACTATCTAGCCTTCCAGCTAACATTAGCCTAATTAAGAAAAATCTCATTTTATCTTGGTTTAAAATATTTAATAGTAAGTGTATAAATTTTGTACGAATCTATGTTGCTTGTACATATGTAGGTATATAAGATACTATCTTAAAGCAAATAATCTTGATCTTGAGCGAACATACATATGTACATATATATATACCTACTCATATGTATATTTCTCCTATAAGTTTATTGCAATTTTGTTTTTGTATCTTCGAAACGTGCTGTTGTGCCGTTATAGTTGATTTCCTTTTATATACAAGTATATGTACCTTTTACATATATTGTTTAAGAAACTTCTTTGAGTAATTCACAGGCACTTCTTGATGTAAGAAAGTCAGGCGTAACGAGTAAGTGAAACCAAGTGAAAAGTGTTAATTCGAGTTCAAAAAACTTTGGATTTCATTGTCTGCTAAATCTGTTCAACCAACTGTGGCTGTATTTGGATATACTGATATTGTAGTTTTTGAGCTACAAGCTTCTATCTTGCGAAGAAGCTAGCAATAATCCAATATGTCTATAACTGATACTTATGTATGTCTTTAATAAATGTTTAACCACGCTTCTTTTGATTTTTCATGCGTTTCTCGCCGTCAATTGGTGGCTCCTTTTTTTTATAATGTTTCCAAATGGGTGATGGAACGTTTTGGGATTTTTTATACTCTTGCAACATGTATCTACAGAGTACAAAAGTTTTGTTCACTAACTTAAAACTAATTGAGAGGGATATAGCGTTACATATAAACATATAAAGGATCAGGAAGACGAAACGAGTTGAATTCCGGGTGACTGTCTGCCCGTCCGTCCACGCAAGCTGTAAAACTTAAAATAAATTACCTTAGATACCGAATATGTGGATCCCAGCGCCTTTGACTGACTTTTTACCGAAAATATTGGTCAATCCGTGAGATCTATTATTGATATTCGGAGAGGTTTCTTTTCGAACTACCGGTTCACTCTATACTTTATACTAATACATAAAAGGGATGAAATCGAGTGAATGCTTCCTGTAGCCCCCATATACCTAATTTATGATATTCAAACTTCCGGTGGGATTTATTCCTTATATGTTTGCTTCTCATAGTCAATATTAAATTTAGCTTCTTTGGTTCAGTTTATATCACATATGTTTCATATGAGGAAAACAACAACTAAATCAAGCACTTTCACTAGATCACGCTTTGATAGCGTTAATATAAAAGTACCAAATATTTAAAGAATTTCATTTTTCCATTTAGCTTTATTTGTATATATATATATACATACATACATATGTATGTATGAGTGTACAAGCTATATATTAAATGTATATATATTTTTTTAAACTTTGAAAACTCGTATGTGTACTTTCTTATTCTTCAAGCTTGCTCACTTTATATTCATCTTTTCGCAATCATTGTGGGCACTGTACAGCACTAATGCATTTATTTTGCGCTACGCTGTAAAACATAGCGGCCCTACATTGCATAACCATTGATATAAAGGAGTTACCATCACGTTGACAATAAATATATCTAAGGAAGATAAGAAATCAAAATAATGTTAAATAAAATTATTTATATATTATTTATATTTATAAAAGTCCGACTTTTTGTAGATTTTTCTGCGTATATTTTGAAATCGAATATTTTGAATTTCGATACTTTTCTAGTAGAAAAGCACAAAAAGAAAATTGTGTACCTGGAACTACCCGAATATGGCGGAAACATTGAATTTAGTAAAGAGTGGGATAGTAATCCACTTACTAATTATAAAGGTTATTTTCTATACATGCGGAATAAGTCTTTTCTACTATAAAACATTTCAAATATACTACTCTTATCTAGTCTGTTCATCTGTCGGTCTATATATATGCGAACCAGTCTCTCAGTTTTTGAGATATCGATCTGAAATTTCTCACACATCTTTTTCTCATGAAGAAGCTATTTAACTGCCATACAAACTGATCGATCAAAATCAAGTCCTTATATGGAAAACTTTTTGATATGACAAGATATCTTGAGGAAATTTTCAATAGACCACTATACAAATCAATGCTGCAAACCCCGATGAAATTGTTCAGATCCTTTTATTATAGCATATAGTTGCCGTACCGACCGATCAATCAAGAACAGATCGTTTTATAGAAAACTTTTCTATTTTACAAATTATCTTCACGAAATTTTACTTAGTTTATTGTGCAAAGCAGCGCTACAGGCTCGGAAGAAATTGTTTAGATGGGACCACTGTAGCATATAGCTGCCATTCAAACTAATCGATCAGAGCCTTTTTAGAAAACTTAAGACCAAATTCTTTCTTAAAACTGTTTTGTTTGATGCGCTTATTGTTATATATAAGTTGCTATCAATTTTATGGGAGTTAAATTTTTTTAAATATGTGGCAACTCTTCAGGAATTACTTTCAACTGTAAGCTGTTTCTTAAAACCGTTAGCAAACCTCATAATTTTAAGGAACAGTTTAGAAAATTATTTCATTTGCCTCAACTTTTAATCCTTACAGCCGACTAGCTTCACTATCGTTCATTTTGTAACTAGCCATGCTGACCCAAACATAGCGTAATGTGTCAATAGTGAATTTTGCCTTATTAAACTTGTCACCTGTTGAATCGAACACGTTTTTATTACGATATTTTCACGATAGCCGAGATTTCAGTGCAGCATGTGGATGCTACTTACGTTTGACAATTCTCCGCATTTGCTATTTGGAAATAAGATCCGGTTTTGCCCGAGCTTTCGCATAAACTCATTGTATCTATTGCTGCTGTTGTTGCTTTAGTGGTGGCTTGAGTTACCGCATCTTCATTTGCACAAGTGGCACTTATTTCAAACTGTAAATCCAAACGAAAGTTTCACAATCAATATGCATATATAAAATCATATAATATATATATATAGATAACATAATATCCTCTATGCAGAGAGGGACTCATGTAAATATTCGTATGTACCCAGAAAGAAAGTAAATACTCGTTGTACTAGTTTCAGCATCAAATAAACTTGAACCGGAGTGCACTTTTTTGCAGGATAATTTGACATATGTACATACATTTATACAATCGTTATCTATTATTTTTCAGTTAGCACTTACGTAATCGAGCACAGCTTGCGGCGCACATACTTTCTTCAAATTATATTGAGAAACTAATTCTTCACTGCACAATTGATCTGTCGGGCAAGGGAGGGGATTAGTAGACTCCACCGTTGTAGTACCTCTACATATACCGAATTCCGTTGTGCTTAAACAAACAAGCTGTCCATTTGTTTTGCCCGTACATGTGCTACATGTTGCAGAACTTTGCTGAGCTGCACAAACTGCTATAATGTTTACACCATCAGGGTTCGCCTCACATATATTTTCAGAATCCGTGCAGTATTCATTGGATTTGCAAGTGTAGACTTCTTCATCAACCGGTTCCACTGCAAGAATCAAATATCCGTTAAATATGCATGATCTGGTTATAATATTTGTATACTCGTATAATTCTTAAATACTCACTTGTCGTCGCTTCATAGCATAGCCGATAGCTGGTCTCATTTATGCATTGCGCGAAATTCGGCATACAAACGCCACATTGCGACTGACTCGAGACTAATGTTGACGCCAACACCACAAACATACAAATGGTTACTATCTGTGAAGAGAGGATATTAATGCTTACTTATTTACCGAAATCGTTTGTACTAAAAGACCAATCAATATGTATATGAATTAGTTGGGACAATCGAAAGTTCATTAAAAAAACGAGAATTCACCCCAGCCCTAACATTGACGTAGAAGGTGCATTTAACAACGCTATTATGGCTGCACTGATATCGGCTATCGCTTCTTATGACATTAATCAGAACATCCTGGCCTGGTTAAGTCATAAGTTAAGCAATGGATAAACCAAATCCGATGGAAAAGTTATAAAAATCGCTCACCAAATCACTTGTGGCACTCCGCAAAGAGGTATCTTATCCCCTGTATTCAGGAATGGGGCGGAGTGTCTCTGCCAAATTTTCAATGCGGAGAAAACAAATCTCTGCCTTTTCAATCACTCTCCCATCTTTAAGAGGTAGAACTATTGCACGTTCGAGCACTGTCAAATGTCTCGGAGTTATCGTAGATAAAAAACATTGAGAGCAGGGCTTCCAAAACTCTTCGAATATGGATCAAGTGTCATCCGTCATATATTTTACTAACATATGGTGCGGTGGTGTGGTCGAATGCCTTATCGAAAAAGTACCGCATTAATCCCCAGGGACAGGTGCAGCAACTCCACTTGCTGGGGATTACGGGCGCAATGAAAACTACATCAATGCTTACGGCTTGCCGGCTCATGATTTTAAACCATTGCATCCAGACTCGGCACGGAGATTGTTTCATACCCGACTTTGTTAATGAACTCGGGCAAAATTGGTAATGCAACCGAGAAAAGGAGATTCATGAGGAATGCAACACAACTTTTTCACAACGGCAAAATCTATCTTATTAAAGCTATCCGCAGCGCCAATACTAAGTGTCACTGTGTTAAGTTATGTAAGCAGGTAATAAATAGACTCTCAGTAGGTAACACGGCTAATATCATCTGTATACCTAGTCATGTAGGGATAGAAGAAAACGAAAAGGCAGGGGAGCCGACCCTCTCGGGGCAGCTGGGAGAACAATTCCCTTAAGCTGCCTCAGAAGCCATTCATGTCCTTCAAGGATTGTATCCTTAAAAAAAGTGGATTCGGCGGAATGCATAGCATGCGTGGATGATGATGAGACGCTGGAACATTATCTTTGCGAAAGCCCAGCCTTCTGCCAGATGAGACACGATATATTTCATGGCTTCCAATGTTCTAACGTAAGAAACATTAGGCAGCAGAGGTGACAAAAATTTTGAATTTTAATAAATCAACTGAGTTGCTGGATAATGCCTAATTTTTTACCATCCGGGGGCAAATGCGGCCACCTAAGGTTTGGCGCTCTTGTGCCTCCCTTTTCAGTCAACCAACTAACCAAAGGACTAACGAATACAGTATAGAAAGATTTAGGGATTTACTCGTCTTATATAAAATATTTAAAACGACGAAATCTGATAGTACAATCTTTTTGAATAGCTCAACGTCAAAATAGAGGAAAGTGTTCTCTTCCTACGTAAAAATATTTGCACTGACTACAGAAAGTTCTCACATTCACAAATTGTGCGGATATACTTAAAATACTTTATTATATCTCATAATGTCAGAGTTCTCCGGAGGCCGTCTCTGAACTTAGTAATATAATACAGTACTTTGATTGAAGACAAAGACGTTGAACCTTTGCAATGACGGAACTATGGCGGATCGATAGAGAGTTCATAAATTCAAATTCGCATGAAAATTCGAAATTTTACAAAAGTGCCTGCTGCTAATGAACCATACTCTGGAGACGACCCTTAATCCGTGAGTGTATTCGTGACCTAAAAACTTTGCACAAAGCATCCAAAAACTGGCACAAAATTTGTTGGAGCTTATAATTTGGTGTACGGCGCCGAAATAAGGTTCAGAAGAACAGGGTTCCAAAGGTGATTTATGAGTTTTATGGGTTTTATGAAAAGCAATTCCCGTCAACAGCTATACGAATACATGTCTACTATTTGGTTCTAAAATGTATTTTCTCCAGTCCGCAAAGATCTTGATCCCTCACTCTGACCTGAACACAATTTCTTATAAGTGTAGTAAAGTTGAAATACTTCAAAAAAAAAACTTCGGCCATTTATTCATTATGATTTGTATCCTGGATGTCTGTTTCAATTCTGCACTTATTTTAGTTACGTATATATATGCCACCTGGACTTACTTTTCCAAACATTTTCGTAACTCAAAATCCGACTTTTATTAATTTTTCTCGTTTTTATTATTGCTTTCACAAACAACACACTGTTCGTCGTTTTAATTCACTAGTAACTGCGATGATTTATAGCAACATCCGCCTATTTATATCTAACAAATCATCCATAAAATTTCATTCGACATTTATCTTTATTATCTGATGTATTTATTCAGCCGATTCATTTAGATTATATTTCAGTTTTGCTGATAATTTATACATAGTATATTTTTTTATTTCTATCTGGAAAACGCTTACGAATGATAAGTTTCAGTTGTTTGTATAATAAATTTTGTATTATCTATATATTATATAAAGGTTCGCAATTAGTTCCATATATTCTTAAGTAAAATTTTCTACTCTGACACACATGTTTCCTTTACATAACGGTTGTTTGTTACACCTTGAATCAATCGGAAGTGTTTTACGCAAAAGTTAAAAGACACATAAAGGTGTGCCCTTTTTTAGGCAAAGCTTTATAATATCTTCAAAACAACTCGACCAATTTTACGCTTAGCTTAAAAATGGACAAACCAAAGGCAAAGCGCTTTGAACATATCACAAATTTGTTGAGACGGCTAATGTGAGTTTCTGCTACGTGTTTTGGATCGCCGAAGGTAAGATGCCGAAATGTTTCAACCAATGCAATGTAGGAGAAAGTTCTTTACCTTCCTCCATACAACTTTGACAACTAACGTCCGACAAGTATTTTCGCCTTACCACATAAATGCCTATCGGACAGTGTCCAGTAAGAACCCCTACGATTGCGATAAGATGTACTTTGCTAAGGGAAAGTAGTTCAGTAGATCTCCTATGTTCTAGTCTAGGCCAAAAGCCCCATTAGTGCAGTCCTAACCGCTTATTTGATCTTGAAATCGATAGTCAAAGCAACAAAAAAACATTTTACGATAAAACTTATTAGAAATAGGGCTGCCATCATTCACTCTGTTTCAAGTGGCGGATATAGGATTGTACCTTCCTGCAGTCGCCGGAATATGGAGATCTCCATTCTTCCAGTGCCCCATATCTCAATGAAATCAGTCTAGTGCGTTACGTATAGAGACTTCTATTTTCGATGTCGTCCGAATTTATAGTTCCTTACTACAATAGTTCAATTAAAATTGCTTGTAACTGTTTACAACTGTCTTTTGGGAATCCATCAGTTTATAGTTACATTAAATGGCGAAGAGAAGTAGTATATTCAAATTTAGTTTACTTAACTTTCAGAAAGTCTCGTAACTTAAGTTACTTAGATAGTTTGATATCTTTGTTATTATTAATTGTCATTAAATTAATCAAGAAACTATTAGCAAAACATCGTAAAGAGTAAAGTTACCCGTAGTTTAAACGAGATTGCCTACAGTCCACAGAGTCGATTATTTTTTTTTTTTCTCAACTTAATATCGAATCACACCTGATTTAGGCAACCACTCCTATACTCGTAGCCTTATATAGGATTTGAAAATCCTGGTCTTTAATAACTTTTGTGGAAACTGAGTTGGAAACGCGCGATCTTAGTAATGCTTTTGCATAATTCCAATGAGCTTAGAAAGCTACTTCTTCTACTATCAAGTGTACTGTCTGATCAAATTTCACACGGTATAGTCCATATATACGGCGCTCCCAAACTGAATGAAGATTTTTTTACTAGATTGGTAAAAGCCTTTTGTATATATGTTCGTGTGAAGTTTGATCGCCATATCTACATATGTCAATTAGTGTAAGTTTGGCAGCTGTTTGTTTACGGCGCGAATAATTTGCTTGAAATTTTGTGTTTCCTATGGAATTACGGCTATGGGTACGGCTATCATCGAAAATGTTGCAGAAGTGTTTTGGAGAGTCTACTTTATCAAGAACACTAGTATTTGAGTGGCACAAATCACTCAGCGAAGGTCGAGAAGTCATCGAAATCTTAGCTCA